>NC_071999.2:109314501-109617531 GCF_028885655.2 Pongo abelii | reverse complement strand
TAGATGCCCTGGAGCAGCCTCTTCAAAGGCCAGGGGAGGTGGGCGCTCATGCACAGTGGAGGAATTGATTCTGGATAGGAGTAGGAGTAGCTCAGCTATTAACAGAAAAGAAAGCATACAAGCGGTACCACAACTGGCAGGGAGGCTCAAGACATGATACGGTCTGTGGACATTCTCTTGATTACTTCATTTGTCTCAGTATGGTAGAAATCAAGGTCATCAGTTCAGAGTAATGGTGAGAGAGAAGGTAGGAGAGGTTTAAAAAAAGGAAAGGAGGCAAGAAAGAGTAGTCTAGCTTGGAAGAAAGATACATCCATGAAATAGGGAAATAGAAGGTTGTCAGGCAGTATCGAAAGCTCACTTGGGGTTCCTGGTTATGGATTTAAAGTGAGACTATCAAGAGGATCTGTGTTTTACTTTGGCCACATTGAACTGCATAAGAGAAAGCACAGGTTAAAAACAGAGTCAGGTTTAGCTAAGGTGGTGGCTAAGCCAAGAGAACACACAGAACAGGAGAAGCAAGAAAGTTGAGGACAGGAGCCACAAATTAACAGGCAAAACAGATACGTAAGGATAAATAACCTCATACACACACATGTGACTCAGAAAAATTTGTGCAATAAGTTGTTCAAACTCAAACTAAACTCGAATAGTAATAATCCACCTTCAAAGTGATTATTTTCACTACCAGTATACCCAGTCTCTCAAGGTTCTGTGCCTCAAAAGCATATGAAGTCTCCCCTTTGCCATTCACCTCACAGCCTACGGCACAATCTTTCCACCTTAGGCAAAGGTGACAAATCTTCATCTTTTGAACATTGATTTTCATGTTGGAAATACTGGAAGTCTTTTTAAACCAAACCTAGTGAATTAAGCGAATGATCAAGCCACGGAATTCTACTTGGGGTCCCAAACGAGGTGTGATTCCAAAGTAATGAGACTTATTTCCTTGAATGACTCATAAACTGGCTCTGAAGAAAATTCCAAAACAAGAGTTACACAATTTGGAATTAGGGACAACTTAACTGAGAAAGTGCTTCTAGAAAGAATGAGTTTTAAGTTGGGCTTATGAAGGGATGGAAAGGTAACAGATTGGAAGATATTAGGAATGACCTGAACAGGTAGTGCTTACATTTCTACAGGCATTTTAACTGTAAACTTTTGATTTTATTTGCATGTATCACCATTTATCCTTAAAACAAATGAATAAAGTAGGTAGCAAAGATTCACTGCATTATAAAGAACATGGAACACTCTATTCTGTCAATACTTCTAACTTGTAAATGAGGAATCCAAAGTCTTCAGAGTTTTAGAAACTTGTTCAAATTCACAGAAATAGTGAGGAAAACAAAAGCCACTAAAAGATATGTCTCCTGGTCCTAACTAAAAGTAACTCAGAATACTCTCAAACGGGCATGGTCCTCAAAATTTGGCAGAGGAAATGAGCAAAAGAGTTTCTGTTTCTTGATTTCCCACTGCCACTTGTTATAATGTATGCACAGAGTGAGGAAAGTGAAATATTTTCTTCCATGTAGGCTCTAGAACAATGGTTCTCAACTGGGAATAATTTTGCCCCCAAAGGGACATATGGAAACACAACTCTGGGAGTAGTGGAAAGGGTTGCTCCTGGCATCTGGTTTGCAGAGGCCAGTGATTTGCTATACATTCTACAACGCATGGGACAGCACCTTAATAAGGAATTATTTGACCCCAAATGTCAGTCGTGCTGAAGCTGAGATGGATATATTTGAGAACATGAAGATATCTCATAAACATATAGTCCTTATATTTAACATATTAGAAACTAGGAAACACTCATGGAAACTAGCCCTAGGGTTCTGGGTTTTCAACAGGTATTTGAGCAGGAATACATTTGTAAATTTATCACTGAGCATGCAAACTACCATCCATAAGTAGCCCATTATGTGTAGTTATTTTCCAAGGAATAAATTTCAACTTTGGAAATTAGGTTTCCTGGGTATAACAGTATTCTTCTTTAGAACCTAAGACAGCTGGCCCAAGGTGTGAAAAATGCTGATGAAAGATGGTGTTGGTGGAATCATCTACAGCAGACTGTGGTGAGAAAGGATAAAGGTAGGCAGGTCAATTGGGAGAAAAAAGTAGGTCTTCGCTCAAAGTCTAAAGAGGTTTACCAAGAAGAAAGGCACATTTGACAAAGTCAGGAGGCCCAATAAGGCATGACTCAGTCAAGCATCTATTGGAGAGATCAAATAACATATACAATGAAATCTCAAACTTAGTGAATATAAGATTACGTACATTACTGGGCAGGCTCATAAATTGAAATTAGGCATCTTTTTCATCAAATTGTTCTTCTATGGATGCTAAAGAATATTTTAGAGAGGAACTTAATACAATGTGGATATAAATGACTTCCAAAAGGATAATTATGGATATTGACATTTAATATTTTCAAATTTTATTTTCTATTAATTAGGAAATAAGGTTTTGTCCCTTTCTAGGTGTACTGTAGTTAATTTTCAGTTTATGAATCCTTATTAGTATTGCTGTCTTTGGCTCTAAATTTCACAAATAGAATGTATTTATGTATGAAACCAGCAGCAAGAGAATTTACTTCCCAAAGCCATATTTCAGAACTCAACAGATTGTGTGGCTGTTGAAAATCGATTTTCCCTCACCTCCTGATATGAACACGCAGTTTTTATTTTCCAAGGGGAAACACCTGCAATCAATTGATGAACTGCTGTTTGTGGATCCAACTGTCACCGGGGCCATGCAGTGGCAAAAGCCTCATTAACATGATAGGAACTTGCCCACAAACGCATCACTGAGATGCAGGCTGTGAACACATATATTATTGTCTTTGCAGATTCTACTTTTTTTCAAAAAAGCCTAACTTTTAGAACTAGATGTTCTGACTCTTTTGAAATAAACACCTTGATTTGGTAGTATGTTAATGGCTAAGACACACTGTTATTTTCCTTCTTTGTCAGCTAACAGTAATTTTCCAATTTCTTCTCCCCAAAGTAAGAGCAGAAAAATTTCACTGAATCTTACAAAAGGTATTGAGTCTGAGAGTCTGCTCAATTTAGGTACTGCTTTTGACAGTATTCTGCATTGTCACTAAGACAGTTTCTTTAAAAAAAAAGAGAGAAAAGTTTTCATCTTATAACATTATGACTAATTGCGTAAGTGTACACAATTGCTGTTTTCACAAAGCTGCATGGGGCAGCTTTACAGTAAAATATTCCCACTTCTTGGAGCATCTGCATACCATTCTTACACATGAAAGCATAGAATTTTGGTGCTATAAGTGAACTAAGAAATAATCCTCTGTTTCACTAATTTTTGGAAGAAGACATGGGACCCAGAGATTACACAAACTACCACAGTTCACTTAATTAGTGACAGTGTAACTTGAATCTGGGTCCTTTTTTATGTCACATAGGGACTCAAATAAATCCCAGAATAGTTTGTCTTATTCAATGGCAAAGCTGAAGCTTCAGTTGATTAGACACCAAAAATTCCCTAACCTGGTCAATTTGGGAAATTACATAACTTCGTATACATCTACTTCATACATATTAAGTGCCCAATAACCTTTGAATGAACTGAAGTATTTTTATGATCTTTAAAGAATTTTTCAATGAATGTTTATTAAGCACTTCCATTTCCCTGATATTTTGCTTAACCCTCAGTATACTATGGTGAAGGCAGCAGCACTTCTACCCTTGAGAAATTTGAAGACTACTACAGAAAACACAAAATTGTGAAATGCAAAATAATAAGATAGATGTTAAAGGAGAAGGAGGTGATAGGCACAGAGGCCACAGACAGGACGGATGTTCAGTTTCATCTAGAGGGGTTGGAGAGGACTTCACAGGTGAAACAATGATGTTAATGTATTTGAATGACTTTTCTAAGAAATGTGGAGACTTTTTTCTAATATACCACATTGTGTCAAGGTGTATTATTATGTAGGTTCCCTTAGAGTTAGGTTCCAAATACGAGATAAGAATAATGCTTTAAGAGGGCAATGTGAATTTGTTTCTCTTTTTATCATACAAATAAACAAAGTTGTAAAAGAAATGAAAATGAAAATGTTTCCCTCTTTCCCATTCTCCACATTCCTGGTAGTATTTACAGAAAAAGTCTTTCCTGCTGTCTAAGAAAAACTCACTCGTTATAATTGTAGAAAAATTAGACCATCAAGTGCTATTATGAAAGAACATATGCGAAAGACGCAGGAAAAACGAAGGCAGTACCTCTAGGGGAGAGGAAGGATGATGAACTGGGGATCTGAGGGAACGTGGAGCAGGAGTTGGGGATAAATCTGAGAAATGTGCTTTAAAAGCAAGAGTAGTCCCCATGAGACCAGTCCAGGACCACCAGTCAGAATACACACAGCCCACAGGAGCTGAGTCTTAGCATTCATCCTATGAGCTTTCCCACCACACCTCCCAGGGACCAGAGAACTCTCACTACTCCTTGTTTTCTCAGCAAGTGAAGACTTGCCTTTGCGGGCTTCCAGCATCTCATCCACAATTTCCCACTAGAAGTGACGCCAGTCCAGGCCTCAAGACTTTTCTCTAAGACAGTATGACTTTCTGGTGTGGATGGTTCTGCTCTCCAACTTGGACATCATGTACCACAAGTATCTAAGACACTGTAAACCCAAGCGCGCATGGTGCCTTCTGTGGAGACACTATTTTTCCACACTTACACTTTCACCAAATAGAGGAGGATTGGAGGCTGGATTGAAACAGCTTGAGATGCCCTGGGGCAAGCTGGTGGTCTAAGAGTTACGGGGAAAAAAAAAAAAAAATGTATTATCCATAGGCTGGGAAAATGAAAAGGGCTTTGACTCCTCACTGAGCCCCTCCTTTCCTTCTCCTTCCAGTAAGTGGGCTTCTCAAACCTCAGACCTGAGAATGCATACATTTTGCATGTAAAACCCTGAAATTGTCATTAGGTTGAAACTCCTCTTCATTTCCATTCTTGCCCATGAAAATACTTTTTCAACATGTCAGATTCACGGCTACTGAGCAACTCATGGCATAATACAATGCATGCCCTCTTGACATTTAAAAATGTGATTTCTGAATCCTTGAAACTGAATTGTCTAAGACCCAAATGTTCTAAAAAGGAATCACTAACTTAGAAACATTTGCTACCTGGGCAGTCACTCCTTGGCCTGGCTGAGTAGTCCCTTCATTGAGAGATTAGCTCCCGGGAAAGCGGTTAGAACTGTGCTGTGTTTCTACAGTGACCCAGAATCTAAGAAAAAAGTCTGGGACCCAGAATCTAAGAAAGGATCTGGGACCCAGAATCTCAGAATCTGGGTGCAAAAGGGAGAAAGCAAGTAGCTCCCGTAACCCACAAAAACTTGCAAGAGCAACTACAGTGCTTCCTTTCTATAAACTCAATTAAAACATTTATGGGAAGGTGCTAGGAAGTGGGCTTCATGTCTTCATTCTAAGGAAATGCTTTCTGAAATGCTGGCTTCGGAGCCAAAACTGTGTGGATTCAGAGTAACTTTGGCAAGTTTTCAGAATTTCTACACTTTAATCTAATTGTTTGTAAGAGGGAAATATTAATGCCTCAGGATAGCTGTGAATAAAATTTTTTTAAAACATCCTTGCAACAATATGGAAGAACCTGGAGAACGTTATGCTAGGAGAAATAAACCAGACACAGAAAAATAAACACTATATGATCTCACTTATATGTGAAATCGAAACTAGTCAAACTCACAGAAGCAGAGAGTAGAATGGAGGCTGCCAGCGATGAAGCAGAGGGGGAGATGAGGAGGTGATGGTTAAGGGTACAGTTTCAATTATGCAAGATACAGAAGTTTTAGATATCTGCTATCCAGCATAGTGCCTACAACTAAAAGTACTGTAGTGTATACTTAAAATTGCTAAGACTGGATGTTAAATGTTCTTACCATAAAAAAGAAAAATACATTTCTATGTATGTACTAATGTATTTATGTCTATTTTTCATGTCTATGTATATGTATGTTTGTGTAGATATGTGCATATGTGCCTATGTATACATGTACATATGTACCTATGCATGTACGTACATATGTACCTATGCATGTACGTACATATGTACCTATGCATATATGTATATATGTATGTTGTTAGCTATAGGTGTTATGCTAAATACCAGATCTCCAGAATTCATTTGTCTTGCATAACTGAAACTTTGCATCCCTAACCATCACTTTGCCATAGCCCGCTGTCCTTCATCTCTGGCCACCCCGATCCTACTCTCTGCTTCTATGAGTTTAACTATTTTAGATTTCTTACATAAGTATTATGTGTCCTTATATCTGTAAGTATATCTATACATATATGTGTGTATATACATGGGTGGGTATTATGTGTGCATATGTTTATTTATATATAATGTAGTTATAACAAGCTCAATATTCAGTAAATCCCACTTTCCTCTCCTCTATTATTGCACTTGCTGGTGTCCCCAGAAATCACAAAGCCCTTTGGAAGTACCATCTCCCACTGCTAACAAATGCAAGACCTGAAACCAAAAACCAGTTTCTCTGCATCAGTGGTTCTATTCCATGCCAGCAGGCATCCCACTGGACTGTGATTACCTGCTTATCTGCCACCCCACTAGAATGGGACTCTTCATAGGTAAGGGTGGCAGTTATACTATATCTCCCGCATTTCTCACCATGACCAGCACTTGGTAGGTGCTAGATAAGGCTGGCTGGCTAAAGTTAATAATCAAATAACTGAGTGAGTGAATCAATCAATCAAGAGTAAATTACTTAAAGGGGTTCATAATCATGTTGGAGAGGTATTAAAGAATGATTCAACACAAAATGATAAAGGACCCATGAGAGTCTATCCTCTAAGAAGTCTCTAGTCAGAGATGTCAGGTCAGCCCTTGGAAGGATTTGAATATCTTGCAAGTTCAAACCTCCAATGCCTGCAGGGCCTAAGAAAGTAACAAAAATAACAAAAGAGAAAGTTCTGGATACAGAGGCAAAGGAGAGCGCATGCATACATTCCAAATATTTTTTAATCGTTTGTTAATGTTGCATGTGCTTTTTGCTTTTCATTTGCTGGGCAGGCAAGTCCAGTACATCGGTAGGGACTGACTCTCAGGAGGTGACTTGCTAAAGGCCTTTTGCAATGTTAAAATAGAATTCATCTTGTTTGCAAGACAGCTAACAAAGCAAGTACCCTCCACAGCTAATGTCACTCTCTACCCCTGCTCCCTAGGTTATGGCTTTGTTCTTTCATTACCATAAAATCATAAATGGCTATATTCAAAGCTCAGGCTGACACCATATGACGTCAGGCGGCCGTGTCAGTGTCCTCACGGACTACTCAACTGTACACCGTGGCCTCTCAACAGTTGACTTTGTCTGCATCCCCTATCGTCTTCCTACATGACAGCTTTGTGAAAAATACTAATTGATCTTGAGATAGCTGCAATACAGACACAAAACAGCTTGGGTTGCTCCGTCACCAGGGATTCCTAGAGGCAGGGAAGAGGTAAGGTGATTAATGATACCAGCAAGGAAGGTTTTATCTCAAATGAGATGCTTATGTAAGACAATCTGGCTTTTGCAACTTTCCTTTTCTGCTTGTGTTTTATTGGAGGTCAGAAGAAAAGTGCATTTGTAGGTGAAGATTTTCCCCTTGTGCTTTAATTTGTTTTATGGCTCTGTTCTCTAGCCAAGTGCCCAAGCACAGAGGAGAGGAAAGGGCACTAGACTTAGAGTCAAAAGGTCTGTATTCAGGCCTCAGCTTTGCGAACTCGGGCAGATAAGTTGACATTTCAGAGCTTCAGTGTGTTCATCTTAAAAATGAGCTAGCAATCTATGCCTTGCCTTTTCCTGGGCACTACACCAGTTCTGCCTACACTCCTCATTTTGTTATTTTAGCATTAACCTCCTCATAAGTAAAAAGTTGAACACATACTCAAATATAGATATATAATTTTGTTAGTCTTATACATGTTTATCACTTAAATATGTCGTGTTTGCTAAACATAAACAAAAATAGAAACTTTTGGACGTTAACATGAAAATAAAAGCTGTGATATCTCCTTCCCACGCCCACCTTGCGTGTCCCATGGGACACATACCCATCACTTTGGAAACAATGATCTGCATGTGATAGATTGTTTATATTTCTTTAAATGTGACTTTTTTGGAGTCTTGACACTCAAAGTATGGTTCATGGATGCATCCGCATCACCTAAGACCTATTAGAAATGCAAAATTGCAAATCCCACCCCAGATCTGCTGAATCAGAATGATCTGCATTTTAATGTAATCTCCCTGGGTGATTAGGTATGCACTGACATGGAGCCTCTTTCTTGAAATAATCTTCCTTACTTATTAAGAATGTTTGCTTACCTTTCAAGACTCCAGGTATACATCGTGTTAGTCTGCAAATCCTTCCTCCTCTCCCCCCCACTACTCCCTTACACCTCACAAAGTTAGATTCAGCCACGGTTTTGATTCAGCATACCTTTATGTGTCCAGAGTATACCGGCAACCTAGATGCCTACTTGATGTCAGAGACATTTTCTTAATTATATTTGTCAGCCTTCTTGGTGTTCAGTAGTACTCATTAAAATAAAATTCAAGGGAGCCTGTTGTGAGAATCAAATGAGACAATGTGTGTGGAAACGCAATCATGTATTTACTCTTTCATTTAAAAAAAAAAAACTTGCCTTAAGCAGCCACCAGGTGCAAGAAATATTCCCAGGCATGTGGTAAAACAGAAGGCTGAGGCACAGTCCTACCTTTGGGACTTCAAGGTCTAATGTGTAAAAAGTCCTGATTTGTATCCTCTTTCCCTGGTCATTCCTGTGACTGTTGCAGCCCCAGGCATTTCAGAGAGTAACAAGCACTCCGTGGGAGTTCAGGTGTTCACCCTTGGGATGGCCTTTGGTCTGGAATGTCCAGGTACCTTTTTCAGGGAAACCAGTCTCTGAGATTCCCTAGGACCCCAGCATAGCTCACTATGCCCTGGACTCTTTCTTTATTCTCCTTCCCTCGGGGTGCAGCTCTTTCTTCTTGGCTGAACTATTTTCAGCTGCAAAACAAAGGCAAACTTACTTATATCTTTAGTGGGGAAACCCAATAAATAAACCCAAATGGATGTTTAAGAATTTAAAAGAGCGTAGTAGAGGAAAGGCAATCTCCGTAAAATGTTATTATTCTTTTCAGTTGATAGATCCTAATTATAATGGCCTTTATATGTGGTTCAATGAAATTGCCTCCAATTACAAAAGAAAAATGCTTAAAATTAATTTGTTATACCACTAAGGAGTAAAATTTTAGAGCACCTGATATCATGGCCTAAATAAAAACCTGAAGCCCAGAAAGTATGCTCTAAGAAACAGACAATGCCATATTCGGTGCACCATCTGTCATGATGGAAGAATTAGTCTCTAAGTAAACACCTTAGTTAATTCCAATGGCTCAGAGCAATTGATGCACCTTGGCTGCTGCCCAAGCCTCAGCTATAAAGAAAATTTTTACTTCCTGGTTACAAATATAGGAATTAAAGTGTAGAAGAAAAAACTAATCCTCCTGTGAACTCTCACTCCTATATTATGCAAGGTAAACCTTCAGTCCATTAGTCATCAGCTTTTATATCACCTTTAGTAGCTGCTGTCCCTGCTTGAACTGTCATACCCAGTGTTCAACACAATAGATGAGTTTTCTTTAATACTTTACCTGTCATCTATAATTTTAATGCACTTTATTATTTATTTATTTATTTATTTATTTATTGAGATGGCATCTCACTCTGTTGCCATGCTGGAGTGCAGTGGTGTGATCTTGGTTCACTGCAACCTCCTTCTCCTGGATTCAAGCAATTCTCCTGCCTCAGCCTCCCAAGTAGCTGGTACAACAGGCACGTGCCATCATACCCAGCTAATTTTTGTATTTTTAGCAGAGACGAGATTTCATCAGGTTGGCCAAGATGGTCTCGATCTCTTGACCTCATGATCTGCCCAGCTCAGCCTCCTGAAGTGCTGGGATTACAGGCGTGAGCCACCACGCCCAGCCTATTTCTAAAGTATTTATTCATCAACTGAATTTTAGCCTATCACAACTGTAGTTTATTTCCTGAGTTACCTGTAAGTTGCTTAAACTAATTAGTAAAATGAAAATGATGATGTATAGTTCCATGTGAATCGCATTCTCTGGAACTGTTCAGTGCACAACCTGCACTACATGACATGGCTGCCCTGTTTTTACTGTTTCTCAATTTTACTCTCAAGCTTATAATATCAGTGTTATTGGTTTGTATCTCTTCTTTCTAATTTATATTTGTAGACTGATTTTATAGGTAAAATATTACTCTTGGAAAAAAGACTGGTTTTTCTCATGAAAATGCTTAACCACAGTAACATGAATGGTGTCACTGTAATTACCATTTAAAGAGGGAAGTGGAGAATGAGGCAGAGTGGTGGGCTCATTAATTTCACTGCCGCTAACCACCAATATTCTGATCCAGCTCAGAGAGTGAGGCCAAAAGCCATATCAATCTGCGCTATGAACATTTAGCACAGTGAAATGGAATGTCACAAAGCGAAGAAAGGAACAGGCTGCTCTGCCACCATGTTGACCTCGAAGCAACAAAATTGAAAAGTTAATTACCATTTGGATTATCATTCTATAATGATGTCTTTATTATGGTAATGATTAAATTTTAAATAGACTTATACACATTAAATCAGATTCTTAGCAGATTCCACTGCTTGAATTTGTAAAGATGCCCACTCAAACTTGTCCTTTGAGAGTAAAATGTATATAGTCAATTATTTTGGATTTGCTTATGAATAAATATTCTGCATAAAGAGGTCTATAATATTTGAAAGTTATAATTTTGGTGCTTTTGTAAAAAAACATTTTTAAAATCTCATGCCACATACTATATTTTAATAAAATAATATATTTAATAAATATATTTTACAACCTTTACATGAAAATTAAAGGAAATATATATGGAATGTATGGGGAATTATTTTAAATAGGGAAATATACAATCTGTTTATTATTTTCACCAAGTGGCACAGTTCTTAGGAGATAGAAACTACGATAAATTAGTGAATTAAACATTTCTATAATTTTCAACAAAGACCTAAACAAGGTGACAATAAAGCATATATCAATATGTTAAGCAACATTTGATGACAAAATTAGGATTCAATGAATATTGTCCCTGAAATTTTACTATTATGATTTTATAAACAAATGAAATAACCATCAGAAGCATATTCTTTGGTTAGTAGACAGATGTGCTTACATATTGTGCATTTTTGTCTTATACAGGTATCAAAATTTATACACATTCATTCACCCACAAGCACATGAAATATGGGTTAAATTCTAGGGTTTTTATGGTTTTAGGTCTAACATTTAAGTCTTTAATCCATCTTGAATTAATTTTTGTATAAGATGTAAGGAAGGGATCCAGTTTCAGCTTTCTACATATGGCTAGCCAGTTTTCCCAGCACCATTTGTTAAATAGGGAATCCTTTCCCCATTTCTTGTTTTTCTCAGGTTTGTCAAAGATCAGATAGTTGTAGATGTGTGGTATTATTTCTGAAGGCTCTGTTCTGTTCTATTGGTCTATATCTCTGTTTTGGTACCAGTACCATGCTGTTTTGGTTATTGTAGCCTTGTAGTATAGTTTGAAGTCAGGTAGCATGATGCCTCCAGCTTTGTTCTCCTGGCTTAGGATTGACTTGGCAATGCGGGCTCTTTTTTGGTTCCTTATGAACTTTAAAGTAGTTTTTTCCAATTCTGTGAAGAAAGTCATTGGTAGCTTGATGGGGATGGCATTGAATCTATAAATTACCTTGGGCAGTATGGCCATTTTCACAATATTGATTCTTCCTATCCAGGAACATGGAATGTTCTTACATTTGTTTGTGTCCTCTTTTATTTCATTGAGCAGTGGTTTGTAGTTCTCCTTGAAGAGGTCTTTCACATCCCTTGTAAGTTGGATTCCTAGGTATTTTATTCTCTTTGAAGCAATTGTGAATGGGAGTTCACTCATGATTTGGCTCTCTGCTTGTCTGTTATTGGTGTATAAGAATGCTTGTGATTTTTGCACATTGATTTTGTATCCTGAGACTTTGCTGAAGTTGCCTATCAGCTTAAGGAGATTTTGGGCTGAGACGATGGAGTTTTCTAGATATACAATCATGCAAATCAAAACCACAATGTGATATCATCTCACACCAGTTAGAATGGCAATCATTCAAAAGTCAGGAAACAACAGGTGCTGGAGAGGCTGTGGAGAAATAGGAACACTTTTTCACTGTTGGTGGGACTATAACCTAGTTCAACCATTGTGGAAGACAGTGTAGCAATTCCTCAGGGATCTAGAACTAGAAATACCATTTGACCCAGCCATCCCATTACTGGGTATATACCCAAAGGATTATAAATCATGCTGCTATAAAGACACATGCGCATGTATGTTTATTGCAGCACAACTCACAATAGCAAAGACTTGGAACCAACCCAAATGTCCAACAATGGTAGACTGGATTAAGAAAATGTGGCTCATATACACCATGGAATACTATGCAGTCATAAAAAATGATGAGTTCATGTCCTTTGTAGGGACATGGATGAAGCTGGAAATCATCATTCTCAGCAAACTATCACAAGGACAAAAAACCAAACACTGCATGTTCTCACCCATAGGTGGGAATTGAACAATGTGAACACTTGGACACAGGAATGGGAACAACACACACCGGGGCCTGTTGTGGGATGGGGGGAGGTGGGAGAGATAGCATTAGGAGATATACCTAATGTAAATGATGAGTTAATGGGGGCAGCACACCAACATGGCAAATGTACACATATGTAACAAACTTACACATTGTGTACATGTACCCTAGAACTTAAAGTATAATAAAAACATATATATTAAAAAAATAAAAAAATACTTTATTTAATAAACAAAAAACCAACAAAAAAATAAAGTTCTTACTAAAAAGAAAAAGAAATATGGGTTAAATTATGAATTTTATAATAAAAAATGATGATTTGAATGTTCTGCAAATTTGTATTTCAATGGCCTTGGGCAGATTTTTAATCTCACTCTCCTTAATTGTCAACTATGACTAATGAAATCTACATCATGAGAGAGGGTTGAGAAGTAAATGTGTGCCTGTAGGTAAAGCTGGCAGTGCAGAAGTGCAAAACAAACCTCCCTGCTCTCTGTCTGTGGCCTTGCTTGCAGGATTGAGGTCTAGGCAACGTGACAAAGAATCCCTTTCTTCATATCAATGGCCCACAGATTTTCAATCTGTCTTTCCCTGTCACCCTCTTTTTTGCATTACTTCCTATAATGCTGAAGTACATGTGAGGTTCAATCTTCCCTTAGAATCACAAACTTGGGTTTTGCTTTATAGAGTAAAATATAGCAGGTCTCACAGCATGCTTTAGTCCAAACATATATATAAGCCTTGTTAATTTGACAAAAAGGAAAAATACTTGTGAAGAATTTTCCATGTGGATATTTGGACCATGTCCCCAGAACTATTTTCATCTTGCAAATTCAAAACTCTACACTCATTAAACAATATTGGCATTCTCTTAATTCTGCCTGAATATACAATGGTATAAAATAGATCTTATTTAAGTTAGATAATAAAGTGGTAAGACACTCAAAGCAAATATGCTATATGAGCTTTGAACTTGAGAAAGAGGATTTAGGGTATCTGGTGGAAGAATATTCTAAGCAGCAAAGCATTCAAAAGGAAGCAGAGCATAAAGGTTTGGAAAATTTGCAGCCTGATGATGCAATAAAAAAGAAAAACCCATTTTTGGAGGAGAAATTCAAGACAGCTGCAGAAATCTGCATAAGTAACAAGGAGCCAAATGTTAATCACCAACACAATTTGGAAAATGTCTCCAGGGCATGTCACAGACTTCACACCATCCCTTCCCATCACAGGCCTGGAGGCCTAGAAGGGAAAAATGGTTTTGTGGGCAGGGCCCAAGGCCCTGCTGCTTTGTGCACCCTCAGGACATGAGGTCCTGTATCCCAGCCATGGCTAAAAGAGGCCAACATAGAGCTCAGGTGGTTGCTTTAGATGCAAGCCCCAAGCTTTGGTAGCTTCCACATGATGCTGAGCCTACAGATGCACAGAAGTCAAGAATTGGGGTTTGGGAACTTCTGCCTAGATTTCAGAGTATGTATGGAAATACCTGGATGTCTAGGCAGAAGTTTTCTGCAGGGGTACAGCCCTCATGGAGAACCTCTGCTAGGGCAGTGCAGAAGGCAATTGTGGGGTTGGTACCCCCCAAGAGTCCCCACTGGGGTACTGCCTAGTGGAGCTGTGAGATGAGTGCCACTCTCCTCTAGACCCCAGAATGGTAGATTCACCTATGGCTTGCACCATGTGCCTGGAAAAGCCACAGTCAATGCCAGCCTGTGAAAGCAGCTGGGATGGGGCGGGGCTGGGGTTGTACGCTAAATAGCCACAGGGGGTGGAGCTGCCCAAGGCTGTGGGACTCCACCCCTTGCATCAGTGTGACGTGGATGTGAGACAGGGAGTCAAAGATCATTTCAGAGCTTTAAGATTTGACTAACCCACTGGATTTCAGACTTGCATGGGGCCCATAGCCCCGTTATTTTGGCCAATTTCTCCCATTTGGAATAGGTGTGTTTACCCAATGCCTGTACCCACATTGTATCTAGGAAGTAACTAACTTGCTTTTGATTTTACAGGTTCATAGGCAGAGAGACTTGCCTTGTTTCAGATGAGACTTTGAACTTGGACTTTTGAGATAATGCTGGAATGAGTTAAAAGTTTGGAGGACTGTTAGAAGAGCATGACTGTGTTTTGAAATGTGAGGACATGAGACTTGGGAGGGGTCAGGGTGAAGTAATATGGTTTGGCTGTGTCCCCACCCAAATATCATCTTGAATTGTAGTTCTCGTAATCTCCATGTGTTATGGGAAGGACCCAGTGGGAGGTAATTGAATAATGGGGGCAGTTACCCTCATGCTGTTCTTGTGATAGGGAGTTTTCACAAGATCTTTTGGTTTTATAAAGGGCTTTTCCCCCTTTGCTAAGCATTTCTCCTTGCTGCTACCATGTGTAGAGGGATATGTTTGCTTCCCCTTCCACCATGATTGTAAGTTTCCTGAGGCCTCCCCAGCCATGCTGATCTGTGAGTCAATTCAACCTCTTTTCTTTATAAACTCCCCAGTCTTAGGTAGGTATTTATTAGCGACATGAGAATGGACTAACACACCAGCCTTCAGAAGTGGCAGAAATAATTTCTGTTGTTTACAAGTCACCCACTCTATGGTATTTTGTTATAGCAGCCTGAACAGACTAAGGCAGAAAATTGGTACCTGGAGTAGGCTGCTGTTTTCACATATACTTTAAAATGCAGAAGAGCTTTGGAACTGGGTAATGGGTAGAGGCTCGAAGAATTTTGATGTTCATTCTCAAAAAATCCTACATTGCCATGAACAGCCTCCAACTTGTGAGAACAGCAGCACAGGCTGCTCCCAGCAAAGCCAGGAGAGGAGGGGCACCCAGATACTTGGGGACCCAATTCCTGCACAGCAAAGCTGCAAAGGTGAAGCCTTCACCTTAGTGTGTACAGTAGACAGGACGTCTGTGCCAGTGGAGGGCAGAGCATTGAGCCAAGGGAGGTTATTCTTAAGCCTTAAGGTTTTGGGCATGCTTGGGACCAGTCACTCCATTCTTTCCTATGTGTTTCTTTTGAAATGGAAATGCCCATCATATGCCTGTTTCACCATTGTGTTTCAGAAGCATGTAACATGCCTGAGATCACAGGTTCACAGCTGGAGAGGAATTTGCCTGAGGATACCTCCAGTCTCACTCATATACGATTAACATGACATTTAGATGAGACTTTGGACTTTAGACTTTCAAGTTGACCATGGAACAAGTTAGGACTTTGGGGGCTATTGAGGTGGTATTTGGCATGCAAGTGGGACATGAATTTCAAAAGATCAGAGGTGGAATGATAAGGGCTGAATATTTATGCCCCCTCAAAATTCAAAAGTTAAAATCCTAATCTCAAGATAGTATGGTATTAGGAAGTGTGGCCTTTGGGAGATGACTAGATCATAAGGACAGGGTCTTTATGAATGAGATTAGTGCTTTTCTATAAGAGACTTCCAAAGACATCCCCCTCACCCGTCCATCATGTAAGGATACAAAAAGAAGCCAGTCATCTATGAGAAAGCAGTCCCTCACCACACATCAAATCTGTTCGTGTCTCCACTTGGACTTCAGGCTTCCAGAACTTTGAAAAATAGCTTTCTGTTGTTTATAAGCCACTCAGTCTATGATACTCTGTTACAGCAGCTACAATGGGCTAAGATGTTGATCTTTCCATGACCTCTTTTCTGTAACTAAAAATCCTGAACGGGAGAGAGAGGAGAGAGAGAGAAAGACAGGAAGCTCCAGAGAGGAGAGAGGAGACAGAAAAACAGCATCTTTATTATGGTATTCACCCTCTCGTCAGCTCTTGGAATATTTACTTTTAGTGTCTGCCCCTCACACTGAACTTAGTCTCCCAAAAGCAAAGACTGTTTTATGCAACTTCATATGTTCGATGAGCAGCACAAAGCATGATACATAGTGACGTTCAACATGTGCACATCTAACGCATACAATAATTGTAAAGCTGTACACAAATTTGTAATTAGAATTTCTACATAGTTTTCACTTGGCATTAAAAATTATGTCCCTAAAAGAAGGCAATAGCCTACTATTTTTATAAAGACCTGAAAAAATAATTTATTTATATTTGTCCACTTTTATTTTATAATACACTAATCTGAGATAAATTAGTATTCTGAAAATCTCTATAGCATGTTACTTCTGAACTGGTAAGCATGAGTTACTCAAAGCAAGACTCCATTCTTAGTTTTGGGTCACAGAAGATTGCTTCTTTGCCCTGATTACTGCTGCAGACAAGAGCTGATGCCAACTGCTCTGCCACCATTCCTCAAATGCTGCAGTCAAAATTTCATTGTGGTCACATTTTTACTTCCAAGTGCCCACCTCTGCCCCCATCCTTTCTATTGTGTAACTAAGATGTACTCTAACATGCAAACATAAGTATACATTTATAGCTTAGTGTACTAGTTTCAGAATCCCAGCCAAACTTTTTTTTCTTGATGAACTGTGACTGGGTCAGAAAAATGCAGACAGACAGTGACCCATTTGTCCACTTAATATATTTGGCAACTGATGTAATTGTAAATATAGCAGGTTAGTGTTTGAGGGAGGAAAATGCAGTATTGTCATAAGAAGGATCATGTCCACTTAAAGCTATACCAATTACCCAAGTCTGCGCACATCCAGTCTGCATCACTGAATTGCTGAATATATGTATAAGCAATTCAGAAAGGACTTAAAAGTTTTTAAATGTTTCTTCTCTTTCAATGAAATTCACTCACACATGATTCTTAAATGGTCTTCATATCCAGTTTGAAACTGAGCGCATGTTTGGGGTCAGGTTCAGTTTGGTATTTCGTGGTACTGAAAAAGAAAATGAACTTTTAAAAGAAGAATAGGATTCTAGTTTCTGTTAATGGTGTGCAAAGTGCCAGCATGCAAGCATGTTACATAAAATCTAAAAGATAAATTTAACTGATGCATTTTCCAGTTAAACATTAGCTTTAACATGGATACTGAGACTCTAATGTTTCACAAGGGTAAGTTTGTAATTGAGATACACAGTATTTAAAACAGGTGGAGACTATGCCTAGCTCCCCTTGGAAGTTTAATGCCACAGCAAATAATTAAATAGAATTTATTGGGCAAATAAGGAAAAGCCACTCCAAATTAAGTCTCGCAATTATTACTGTATAAGGCATTTATGCAGCGCTTCTTGTTTTTATAATAATTGCTATCACTGTCATAATGTTTCACAAATATCTATTCCTCTACTATGAAAGGTCTCATTTCATTGAAATATATCCAAGATCAGACAGTAAATCTGGATATCAAGCACACAGGGAGACAATGCCAAAACCCTGTGCTCATCAGGTTTACACAGAGGATGCTTTGAAACTGGGTTTCAATCCAAACAGGTTTCATGCATAGAGTAGAAACTGCTTCCTTAAAAGACCTGTATCCATGGCCCTGAATACAGATGTGTCTGGTGTTTGCTTTCTTCGGCACAGAAGCCATGGTCCTGTGGAACACATGTTGGAATCTTAATGTTAGGGCATCAGCAAGTTGTAGTCAGGGCAATTAAAACAATGCATGGAGCACTGACCCAGACCCTGATGACACCTAAAGTTTCCACAATGCAGCAATTTCAAATATTTAATTCAATTTTCACAGCAGTTGTCTAAAATAGATGATGTCAGAGCACAGTCTGAATTCAAGGAACTCTCAGTTTAGGAGATCAGAAAGTCAAAATAAACATGTATTTAAGATGAATATGTTCTGTGACCCTTCCCCAGAATCTGTCGGGTCATGTGTAAAACTGTGTTAAGGTGGATAAAGTTTATAGAAACCCTACAGTAGAGTAAAAAAGTCAGGGTAAGCTTTCTGGAGGCGAGTCAGGTCAAATGAATTATATGAATGATGGGCTGTAACTTAGTAGAGAAAAGGAATGTGCAAGAGAACCGTCTCTAAAACTCTTGTCAACATCTGCTTCCAAATCCAGTGTTTTACATCACAGAGAATGGTTCATCAGTGATGTAGGCTCTATAATGTTGCTACCTGAAACAGTCTAGGAAGTCTCCATTTACCAGGACCTTGCTGAGGAATACTTTGAGTGACTATAAAAAATGGGAATTTCATTCTTTTAAAAAGTCAACATTGGCCGGGCGCGGTGGCTCACACCTATAATTCCAGCACTTTGGGAGGCCGAGGCGGGTGGAACATGAGGTTAGGAGTTCAAGAACAGCATGGCCAAGATGGTGAAACCTCATCTCTACTAAAAATACAAAAATTATCCAGGCGTGGTGGCGGTTGCCTGTAATCCCAGCTATTTGGGAGACTGAGGCAAAAGAATCACTGGAACCCGGGAGGCAGAGATTGCACTGAGCTGAGATCACGCCACTGCACTCCAGCCTGGGTGACAGAGTGAGGCTCTGTCTCAGAAAAACAAAACAAAAAAGTCAACACTACTGGTGAGAAAATCTTAGGTGGGCTTTGTTCATGAACAAAACACCAAGCACTCCCTTCCCAACTCTACAAGGCTGTCAAGATCATGAGCCTCATGGACACAGGTGGACTGGTGGAAGAAAAGTGAGAAAAACACAGCATCAATTAGTAAGCCTCTTTCCCAGCCAACACCCCTCCAACACAGGGCTGGACCCCATCACTGTGGCAGCACCTATGGCAGCTGTCAGCATCATTGGACCCACAGAAAAGGCCATGGACCCCTAGGACAGAAGCCCCTCCCAGGCCAGAAAGCAAGTGTTAGGCTGGATACCAGGGCCTTCCGAGAGAGAAGACCTCATGTAGCCTATCCCTTACTGTCATCCCTGTGTTTCCTTAACAAACTTACACTCTCCCCTCTCTCCCTAACCTGACTCAATGCACTCTGGACCTTCTTCTTAGTCATCAGCCATTTGGCTACATCTTCAATATCTTCAACCCTTTTGCACAACAGTCCCTCCACTTCCCTTGTCTTACAGAAAACCTACGGATCTCTGAAGATAACATTTCCCTTCAGCATTTTTGTTCTTTTGTCTAAGGTCAGAAAGCAGGAACATAATTCTCGCTTTGTGCATTTTCTGTGCTTTTTATCCCATTGCTTTCTCTGTAAAGTGTTTGGTTTCTTTAGCGTAGGACCACCCTGCACTGCCCCCTCTCAACCTCCCCATCGCTGTCATCTCCAGCCCACTGAGGCATTCCTCAGTTGATGAAGACGCCTCCGCGTGGCTAGAGGCTTCCTCTGCATCTCTGGCTATAAATCCAGGCTGCATCAGCATCCATATGAAGTTGCCCTGACAATCTTACTTTCAGATTTAATGACTTCCTAGACTAAAATTATCTTCTCTTTATTCTATCACAACCACCCTCCCCTACCATCCCACCCTGGACTGCTTCTGGTCTAAATCATAAATCAAAATATTCCACTTTTCAGCCACAGCTTCCCATCATTCCATCCTACATACAACGACCTCCACAGAACTGAGTTTCAGTCTCAAAGAGAGAACTTCATTCTTAACCCTTCTGCTTTCTTTCTTTGCAAGAAAATATTGTCATTCCTTCTTTATCAACCAGCTAGCCCATCATTTAAATCACGCATTTGTAAGTATCCCAAACTCTTTGGTTTCTTGTGTTTTCTTTGTACCCACTGATCAAGCTCCCAGTTCTCCTTATGGGAAATTATACAACTGAGAAGATTGGTGTCACAGTCAATTTAGGTTCATCATTCACAACTGCAGTTCACTCTCGATGGTCAGCTCTCCCTCCCCTCTCCACAAAGACTGAAATCAATACCACTGCAATCTCAGCAACCCTCCAACCTTCTCACCCAGCCCTTCTTCAGGAAGTGATCTTGTATTCACTGAGAACTGCAGGCCATAAGCCGAGGATGCTCTTACCTGCCCATTGCCACACCTACAAACTACCAGGGTTTATATGCAGCTTTTTCCTCCGGGGAGAAAGTGTTCTTCCTATTAAAGCCCACTCTCTCCATAGGGCTCCTTTCAGAAATACTACGGTATCAACTATGGAGGTTCTGTCATGCATTTTCAACTTCCCCCTACAAATAGGATTAAATTATTCTCATCAGCATGAAAATATGTACCGGTTTTCTCCGTACAACCACGATAAAAAAGTGTCTGTTTGGACACAACTTCTGTTTCCTTCTTTCATAACCAAGTTTCTGAAAAGTCTGTTTTATAAATGCTACCTATGCTTGATTTCTCTTTCACGTAGCCACTTACTGGAATAAGTTCTCTAGTGCTACCATTCAACAAAATCTAAAGTCAACAGTGATATCTCTGTTGCTATATCTAATGAACAACTTTTCCTCCTCATTTTACTTGTCATCAGCATTATAAAGAGCTTCCCACTTCCTATTTGGAGAAACATTCTCTTCTTTTGTCTCCCATGATGTATGATCTTGGCATTCCTCCCATCTCTCAGATAGCTCCTCGGGGGTTTTTTTTGGCCAGCTCTTTTTCCCCCTCTCGATCTTAGAAAGTTGCAGTTTCTTAGGATTGTTCCTGAACTCCAGTGTCTTTTCTTGGTAGACCACCTTTTGGGAAATCTCCTGTATTCCTTTAAACACCGTTTTGTGCATTCAGACCAGACCACACTGCAGAGCTCCACATCGGTTTCCTCTGCTGCCTATTTGACATTTCTATTAGGTTTAGAATCATACCAAATTTATCCTTCACAAAACAGAAATTCTAATATTCTTCTGAATGCTGATTCCCCTTCAATATCCCCCGTCAACCCAGTTGCATATGCCAGAAACTTTGAGGAAATTTTGCTTGTCCCTTCTCCTTCAGTTTCTTATCAACTTTTATCAAATCTATAGCCTATATATCTCTCTAACCTGCAACTTCTCTCCATCTCTGTCATACAACCTAGTTCAGCCTACACTCTCCAGTCACCAAAAAAGAAGAGCTTATAAAAAAAATGATTTTAATAATGCCATTCCCTGCCTTAAACTTTCCATTGATTCCATTGCACTTCAGACAACATTCAAAATCCAAATCTGGCTCCTCCCTACCTTTCCAACAAAATTAGCCATGCTGCCTTTCTTTCTGATCCTTGAGCCACCCAGTTCTGTCTATTTCAAGGACTTCTCACATAATCCTTCAACTTGGAAATCTTTCTCTTTCCTGCTTGCAACCCCACCTCTCCTATATACGACTAATCTTATTTTCTTTGGTCTTAATTCAAATGTCACATGGTCCCTGCATATATGCTTCCAGGTCATAGCAGCATCAGCATCAGCCTTAGAGGCCAGCAACCTTGGTTCTGGCCAGGGTTCTTGTAACGCAGAGGGCTCCACTCTTGTCCACCCCTTCTTTCTTCCCTGCGCATGGTGTATGGAATCCAGACAATCCCTGCCCAAATGACAAGAGACCCAGAGCCTGCTCTCAGGATTTCCCCCAAGTCACCTTCCATTCCAGAAGGTGAAATCATGCCTCTGGTGTGCATACCTCCAGGACAAAGGGCAGCCTAGTAACTGCTATTTGCAGTGCAGGGGAGAAGGTAAAGAAATGAGATTGAACTACTGCTGTTACTCCTGTTCAGTGGGTGTGATGCCTATACAGGTGTGCAGGAAGCCATTCATGGTGTGATGTCTACACAGGTAGATAGGAAGCCATTCATGGTGTGATGTCTACACAGGTAGATAGGAAGCCATTCATGGTGTGATGTCTACACAGGTAGATAGGAAGCCATTCATGGGTGGGTGCGCTGTCTACATACATGTTCAGGAAGCCCTTCATGTGCAACAGGAGGAAGCAGGAATCACGCAAGGGGCTGGTGCAGAACAAGGTGTCACCTTGTCACCTGGATGCGTATGGAAGAGTGAGGATTAGGCTAGATTGAGTGGCATGTAACATGTTATCATCCGTATGTGAAGTTAAAGAAATGTCCTAGAGAAATACTTTTAATTGGCTTGTTCATAACTTTTCACGGAAGGAAAAGTAGTTATAAATCCTAAGTAAGAGACCATAGTCCAGATCTGTAATACCTGGAAATGGTACGGAACAGTAGTAACAGAAAGGAGATGAAGTGGACAGATTTGGAGGACAATAAGAATAAAATGACTGGTCCCTAGCAACTGCTTAAATGTAGTAAACGCAATGCACAGCCGTGTGCTACTTTCCTGAATCATAAAGTACAATTCTTATTTTACTGGATGCTTTCTCATTACAGACCATATTCTTTAAATTAATCTAGTGCCCAGACTGTATATTAACTCTCAATTCTAAAGATGGCTTGGAGGCCTATAAACAATTATAGAAGTTGACTCCTCTAGCAAAGAAATACATAGATTAATGTTTCAGCAAACTAATTAAGGTAGGAGAGTTTTGAGCCAAAATGTTACCCTAGAGGTTTTTTAAGAAAAAGTCAGAAAAACTCATCACAATTGTTGCTTATAAGTTGCTTATAAACTTATAATCAGAAGCAATTCCAGGGTAGATAGAGATTAAATGAAAAAAGTTAACATCCCTAAAGTAAACTTATCACTGCTGATAACTACCATCATTACTCACAAGACAGAGACTTTGAATGCCCCAGCCACTCCAGGGAGGTCCATTTGCTATTCTAGGAAGACAAGACACTAAAGCTTTGAATCACTAAATGGCAGACTAGTTAACTAAAAGAGCGATGCAACATCTAAAGTTATAACCATATATATGACAATTAAAGGAGGAAAAAAGATCTTGGCAAAAATATAAAACCTGGAATGACTCCAGCTTTCTCACTATTGGAAACCTCAATACATTCAGGTTTATGCTGCCTAAAAAATTCTACACGCTAAACTGATTTCAAGGAGATGCAAAGGTTTTGAAAAAGAAAATCCCAGATTATAGAGGAAATCAGTGCCAAGGGCTAATAACAGGGAAGCTAAAATAAGAATTAGAACCACGGCTATTTGAGAAACGTTTCAGGTTATTCCATAAAAGCAAATGTAAAAATATTACATAGGATAATAAAACAGCTTATAATAATTATGTTCATGCCATTGCTGTTGTGCTTAGATTAATATTCCTTGAAGAAAATAGCTGTGTTGCTATCAAATATGTTCAATCTTTAAAATGTTCTCTTTTTCTAATTAGTATGACGGGTTTTACTGTATTATTAATTGAACTTGGGAACAGCACCTCATTCCCTCTTCTGGAGGCTCTTGGTAATTCACCTATACCCATTCTAAATGTTACTGTCTTTTAACCTAGCCTGTTCTCCACGCAATTGTGACTATAATGACCAATGGCAATGTGTCTGTGTCTCTGATAACTTTGATAACCATCACATACTGCAACAGATGGATTTAATCAAATTTATAAGTATTAAAAATACATCTAAAGTAGATTCTAGTGGCATGTGTAGGCAAACATTATGAATGAGTTTACACAGAGCAAGTGTGTAATGTTTCATCTTATTGAATGAACTCAGCCAGCCTAACTAACTGGTGTCCCATAAGAACCTTGTAAACCCGGTTCCTCCGTGGGTGGTGGCCTCCTGTTCTCTTACTAGACTCCACTGCAGCATGATTCTTGACACCATCTACCCCATGTCCCTCAGCTAAATTGCAGCAGATGTGGCCCTAATCTCTTCCATGTGAAGGGAAATATCATTTATAAGTGTACTGGGGACTTCTGCATCTTATGCAACAGCAGCTGGAAACTTTAATTTTCTCCACACAAAATGCATGCAATATGGGTGTGAAATTACAGAAGGTTGTATAAGTCCCTAGTTCTGGCACCTCATTAAACACTTTGCAATGCATTCTCCATTTAAAATAAAATTTTAAAAAGTAGCCTACACACATGAGCTTGAATGTATGTGTGGATGATCCTAAAATATTTTGATGAGTATTCATTCACATGCAATTCCTCTTAATTTTAGTCACAGGCTATATTAAATAAGATAAAAATGAGTTGGGGGATTAGGAGAAAAAGTTTTGGAGTATAATAAATGTCCATAATATCAAATGTTTTTGCAAGAATGATGCTACTTTTTTGCAGTCTTGAATTCCAAAAGTTCACTTTTTGTCCTGAAAAAAAAAAGGTTATAATGTCTCTAAAAATGCATGCTCTCAACTAGCAGAGGCCAGCTCAACACATTTTTAACAAACTAAAACAGTGCCAAAAATATTGTCAAACCAATGCAGGTCTCACCTTAATGGAGCTTAGACTGTGAAAATAGCACAATGGAGTCAAAGCAAACATGGGTGTGACATTTGATGATTCTGCTCTATGTGCTTGATTAGAGACAGAGAATGAACAGAAATGATTCTGGTGACTCTCCCCTCCATTCTGCTCAGTAAGTGCTTGTGTTGAATGAGAGTGAAACGGGATTGAATCTGTTGCTGTCCCAGTTGATCCTTGCTATTTGCCTCTTAAATTATGCTCAGCTTACTACCCAATTGTCCCTAAACACAAGTGAATCAATTACTCAGCTGAAGAATGAGGATTTGATATAATTTTGGAGAAAAAAGTGGTAAAAACTTTTTCTAGACAGCACTTTCCTAAGGGATTTTTGAGGGTAATTTTATAATATGCATGTTTTCCTTAAAGTGTTGATTTTAAAACCCAGTCCTCATGGAAATAAACCCAACTATGTAAAGATGCAATCTGCAGTACAACTTGTTTATTATGATCAACGCTAAAATTGAATTCCTTGCACGACATGAAGAAAGCCTGAACACATAGCTCCTTAAAGCTTTTGTATTTTCTGAATGATATAAATTGGATGATACATGAAAGAGAAAGATAATTTGTAAATATTTTTGTTAGTTTTTTAAATCACAGAAGTAATAACTGCTCATTTTTTAAAACTTAGAAATCAAAAAATGGCTTACACAAACACAGAATAAAAACCATTAGTATCTTGATACATCTATTTCCAATAAGATAATATAATACACATATAACTTTTATATCTTTAATTTTTCAGACAACCATATAACTGGAAAATTTTCCATTTGGGATATTTAGGGATATTCAGACTCAACGTGATTTTAACAACTCTTTATTAGTATATCTTAAAAACATTACAATTTAACCAATATCCTACTGTATTTTTAGAGTGTTAGTATTTCTATAATTATATTTACAATGATGAAATTTTATCTATCTTTTAAAAAACTCTTTTATTTATCCATCATGTTAAAAATCTCTGGATATTTCTTAGGACAAATTCCTAGAACTGAAATTGCTGGTTCACAGGGAATGAACATTACTTAGTCTGTTGATTTTTGGATACCAATGCCTTCCAGAAAGTTAAGTAAAATTTAAACTTACAACGTTGATTGACTAAAGTGTCTCTTTTCCATCATCCTCACCAATTAGGGTATCTTAACTATTTTAAACCACTGTCAATAGGACAGGCTGCCATTCCCAGGAGGATGCTGACCACATTTAACAGAAAGGCAATCACATGCATAGCTGTAGTCATCAAATAGGTTAACTGCTGTAACAAAAATACCCAAATCTCAGTGAGTTCAGCAATAACATTTTACCACACCAGTTCAGTGCACACGTTGGGTAGGCAGCCATGTAGTCCTTTAGGGACAACTCCAGCCTCTGTCCATCTTTCTTCTAATACCATCACCCAGCACTCTGGCCAGCTCTCATGGGAAGAGACTCACATAGGAGGAATTTCTATGCTCAAGGCCAGGAAATCAGCTGGCCACACTTGCTTACATATTCCATTAGGTATGACTCAGTCCCAGGGACACACTCAGCTTCAAAGAGGCTCTGGACACAGTCTAGCTGTGAGCCAGAGAAGAAAAGGCAATTGATTTGTTGACTATCAAGCCATCTTTGCCACACATGTTAGCATTTGTCTACATTTTAATGTAATTAGAAAGTTTTTATATTTTAAAAAGATAATTTGGTCCATTCACATTTAGATTAATCACGGAATCACTGATATACATAAAATTGTATGCCTGCCATTCTGTATTTTTCCTTCCTTTTCTTGTTGCATACTTTTCCCCCCTTTACTTCTGCTAGTTGGATACGAATATTGTCCACTTCATTTTCCCTCATTCATTTGTAACTCTACTATACTTTTTTATTCCAGTAATGGTTACTATTAGCATATATCGAATTAATTTGGACAAGATAACCTCTAATTATTCACAATGGCTTTCTAAATTATCTACTTCACCACTGCCCCTACCCATACAATAAGACCTGCAGAATCCTCTTACTTTCTCTTTCTCCTACCCCCGCCTCCACTCTTCATGAGATCTCAGAAATGTCTGTATCCTCACTTTCTCATTCACTACTTCCTCCTACTCCTAGATTTTGATTAAAAATTTCAGACATTATCAATATTTCTATGAAACAATGAACATTCACTTTCAAGAGCTTTTATGTTTATATGATGTCTATCGTTAGCTTTTATGTTTTAACTCTATATTATAGATGGATTAAGAGATCTTGATCTCTGTTCTAGTCAATTTGTCATGTATTGATGTTATTTTCTTAGTACTTTCCTCAAATTAGGTACTAGGATGACACACTTTTGACTGGAAATAGAGTTCTTCTCTTGCAGTCCTTTGCTGTCAAATTATAGATTATATACCACTTCTTATAGTTATAGTTATCTCATTTCCTTTGTAAGAACCTGTTCTTTGTGCATCAACATTACTGACCTATTGGGTTGGATAATTCTTTGTCATGGGGGCTGTTCTGTGCATTGTAAGATGTTGAGTAGTATCCCTGCCCTCCTTGGCCACCCACTAGATGCCAAGAGCACCATACTCAATTGTGTCCATCAGAAATGTCTCCAGGCATTGCCCAGTGTTCCCTAGTGTCAAAATGCTCCCAGCTGAGAACCACCAACCAAGAAGCTTATAAAACTTGTTTCTATCTGAGAGTTTAAGAAGTTTTAGCACAACAAATATAATTGTTTGGGTTTTTATAAATTTGTCTATACATCTTTCAATGTTTATCCTTCGATAAAAGGTAAGTCTCTTTAAAATTATCTCTGCCTCTATGGATTGGGGCTTCAGGTCAACTCTGAGCCTCAGGTGAAGCCCTTAAATAAAAATACTCTGTTATCTTTCACATTACCTCAAACACAAACACATGGAACCTCAGCCTTCTAATTCAATCAAGTTTTGCTTTTGTGAGATCAGTAAAACCCTGGAAATTCACATGTACTGGAATCTAAAATAGTTGAACTCATAGACATAGAGTAAATGGTTGCACCAAAGGCTGGGGGTGAAGGGATTGAGGGGATGTTGGTCAAAGAACACAAAATTTCAATTAGACAGGGAGAATAAGTTTAAGAGTTCTGTTGCACACCATGGTGACTATAGTTACTAAAAATACTTAAAAATTATTAAGAGAGTAAAATGTCCTCAGCCTCCAAATCGATAAGTATGTAAGGTAATGCAAATGTTTAAATACCTTAATCAATTGTGTACCTATACCAAAACATCGTGGTACTTACCATAACTCTATACAATTTTAACTTCTCAATTTTTAACAATTGTATAAACAAAAAAGAAAAGACAATTCACTTGAGGTCAAAGCTGACCTTCTCCCGATTGCCAAGGAGGAGGTGACTCTTTTCTCCATCTCCTAAAAATTCACCAAAACCAGTAGCTCCCTTCCACAGCAGCCACTTGTCTCAAGAAAAACAAAACGAATTGCTTCAGAATGAGTAGTAGAGTGCAAGCAAGTTATGTTCGAGTTGCCATGTTCCCAGGGTCACCTTCAGAATGTATTTTAAAAGACTTGTTCTTGAATTCAAGAATTTGGGAAAACTCGGGAAAGGCTTAGGAAAGAGAATATTCCACGTATGAAACTTGCTCCAATGTTATTATTATTATAATACCATAATAACATGATATGATAATAACAATAACATTAAACACAAAGAAAAATGAAATATAATTCACTTGCAACTGAACTCCAAAGAAATCAGTAATGACTTTAAGCCAGTATGAACATGGTGAGGATTTTTAACATTAGAAATAAGATATCTCTCCAGCATTCAAAATTCCTCCAGAGGAGTACATATCTATCTTAACATAAAAATATTCCACTGACACATCCTACCATCTCCACTACAGATAAAAAGAATGTGCCATTACAAAATGGAGTAAGACCTTAAATAGAACCCAAAGAAATCACCAATGTAAAAAGTCCCATTCCTAAGGAATAATTTTCTTGGTTGATAAGTTAAATATATTCAAACAGGTGCTAAATGAAAGCGGAATGGTTTTATAATATAAAGTACAAGTCTAGGTACAAAGGACAGAATTTCTCATTTATCAGTGACAGAGGCAAATAGAAAATCTGACCTCAGTCTTATCAGATATGTCCTTATCAGAATAAGCAAGGAACTTCTACAAATACCAAAAGCAGAAACAACAACGACAAAACTTGGTGCACTTGTTTGACTGATAATCTAATCAACCACACAAGATTTTTTTTTAAGTCAAGTAAATGAGCCAAAGGAACTGCATAAGTCTCACTGCTTAGCATGTCCTTATCGTTTTAGCAATAACTGTTACAAGTTTTCAAATGAGCAATAAAATATCTGCAACAAAACCCAGAGTAGACTTGAAATGGCTTGGCTCTGTGTTCCCACCCAAATCTCACCTTGAATTGTAATAATCCCCACATGTCAAGGGCAGGACCAGGTAGAGATAATTGAATCATGGAGGCAGTTTCCCCCATGCTGTTCTCATGATAGTGAGTGAGTTCTCATGAAATCTGATGGTTTTATAAGGGGCTTTTCCCCCTTTTTCTTGACACTTCTCTTTGCTGCCACTATGGGAAGAAGGATGTGTTTGCTTCACCTTCCACTATCATTGTAAGTTTCCTGAAGCCCCCAGCCATACTGAACTGTGAGTCAATTAAATCTCTTTTCTTTATAAATTACCAATCTTGGGTATGTCTTTATTAGCAGTGTGAAAACAGACTAATAGAGTAAATTGGTACCGGTAGAGTAGGGTGCTGCTGTAAAGATACCCAATAATGTACAAGCAACTTTGGAACTGGGTAGAGGATGGAACAGTTTGCAAGGCTTAGAAAAAGACAGGAAGATGTGGGAAAGTTTGGAACTTCCTAGAGACCTGTTGAATGGCTTTGTCCAAAATGCTGATAGTGACACGGACAGTAAAGTCCAGGCTAAGGTAGTCTCAGATGGAGATGAGGAACTCGTTGGGAAGTGGAATAAAGCTGATCTTGCTATGTTTTAGCAAAGAGAATGGTACCATTTTGCCTCTGCCCTAGAGATCTATGATGGTTTACAGTATCTGATGGAAGAAATTTTTAAGCAGCGAAGCATTCAAGAGGTGACTTGAGTGCTGTTAAAAGCACTCAGTTTTATGTATTCACAAAGATATGGTTTGGAATTGGGACTTATGTTTAAAAGGGAAGCAGGGCATCAAAGTTCAGAAGATTTTTCAGTCTGACAACGTGATAGAAAAGAAAAACCCATTTTCTTATGAGAAATTCAAGTCAGCTGCAGAAATTTGCATAAGTAAAGAGGAGCCAAATGTTAATCACCAAGATAATAGGGAAATGTCTCCAGGGCATGTCAGAGGTCTTCATAGCAGCCCCTCCCATCACAAGCCCTGAGGCCTAAGAAGAAAAATGGTTCTGTGGGCTGGGCCCAGGGCCTTGCTGCTTCATGCAGTATTAGGACTTGGTGACCCGTGTCCCAGCCATGGCTAAAAGGGGTTAATGTAGAACTCAGGCTGTTGCTTCAAAGTGTATAAGCCCCAAGCCTTAGCAGCTTCCATGTGGTGTTGAGCCTGCGGGTGCACCAAAGTCAAGAACTGAGGTTTGGTAACATCTGTCTAGTGTTCAGAGGATATATGGAAACACTTGGATGTCCAGGCATAAGTCTGCTGCAGGGGCAGAGCCTTCATGGAGAACCTCTGTTAGGGCCATGCAGTAGGGAAATGTGAGGTTGGAGCCCTCACACAGAGTGCTCTCTGGGGCACTGCCTAGTGGAGCTGTGAGATAAAAGCCACTGTCCTCTAGACCCCAGAATGTTAGATCCACTGACAGCTTCCATCATGCACCTGGAAAAGCCACAGTGACTCAATGCCAGCCTGTGAAAGCAGCTGGGAGGGGGCTGTGCTCTACAAAGCCACACGTGCAGAGCTACCCAAGGCCATAGGAGCCCACCTCTTGTATCAGCATGACCTGGATGTGAGACATTGAGTCAAAGGAGATTATTTCAGAGTTTTAAAGTTTAAGTACTGCCTCCTTAGATTCGGACTTGCTTGGGGCTTGTAACCCCTTTGTTTTGACCAATTTCTCCCACTTAAAATGAGTGTATTTTCCCAATGCCTGCATCCCCATTGTCTCTATGAAGTAACCAACTTGCTTTTAATTTTACGGGCTCATAGGCTAAAAGGACTTGCCTTGGTTCAGATGAGACTTTGGACTGTGGACTTTTGGGTTAATGCTGAAATGAGTTAAGACTTTGGGGGATTGTTGGAAGGGCATGATTGTGTTTTTAAAAGTGAGGACATGAGATTCAGGAGGGGCCAGGTGAGGAATGATATGGTTTGGCTCTGTGTCCCCACCCAAATCTCACCTTGAATTGTAATAATTCCCACATGTTAAGGGTGGACCAGGTGGAGATAATTAAATCATGGGGGCAGTTTCCCCAATACTGTTCTGATGATAGTGAGTTTTCACGAGATTTGATGGTTTTAAAACGAGCTTTTCCCCATTTTGCTTGGCACTTTGCCGCTGCCATGTAAAGAACAACATTTTTGCTTACCCTTCCACCATGATTGTAAGTTTCCTGAAGCCCCCAGCCATGCTGAACTGTGAATCAATTAAACCTCTTTTCTTTATAAATTACCCAGTCTTGGATATGTCTTTATCAGCAGTGTGAGAATGGACTAATGCAAGACTGTTTTCAACAACTCATGTAGTCATTGCTATATTCAAATAAGCCAGAAATTAGCCATAGAGGGGTAGAGCTTGCACAATGATAGGACGGAACAACAGAACATGCAGCTGTCATGGGCATAGCGTTAAAGCTTACACCTCAGGTGATCACGTGCACCTCAGGTGATCCACCTGCCTCAGCCTCCCAAAGTGCTGGAATTACAGGTGTGAGCCACTGCACCCAACCTGTTATTGTCACTATTAATAACAACTCCACTGTATGAATAATGAAACTAGGACACTCAATGACTCTCCTTCACCCATTGACAGTAAACAATGGAGCATTAAGTCAGGCTACACTTTCTCAACTTCAAGGCTTGTGTTGTGTCTACAGATAGCTAGATTATCATATAGGCTGTCATTGTTGAAATATTAAAAATAACTATGAATCTCAGTTTAATCAGTATACAGAGTCTAGCATTACTCCAATGACATTCAGGTGGTGTATAATGTATGTTGCAAGGAGAATTAACAATCAAAATTATTCGACCACTTGAGGGGTTTCTCAGGGAAGTGTGGATGTGGGAAAACTGAAACCCACCTTGTGCTTTGACATAAAGAGCAAGTCTCAGCCCAAGCTTCCTTGATGAGCATCAATCAACACCAGTTATTTTGCAGTTCCTTGTTGACTTTGCTGCCTAAATGTGGCCTAATTTCTTTTAGAGTTTTCTATTGTGTAGGATTATCCTCTGTGTAGCATCTCAAATTTCTTGGTACACAAAAATATAATACAATTAGGAAAATGCAAGATTTGGTCAGAAAGAGGGAAAATAAGGGTTATACACTGTGTTTCCAATTGACTCCTACCTCATACAAATGCTCTGCCATGGGAGTGCTCTAGGTTGCCCAGTCCCCATTATTCAATGAAATAAGCTCGCCAGCTGGGCTGACCTTCTTGCAAAAGGGCACAGTAAGTCATTACTGACGGCAAGCAAAGACAAAAACAGGCATTTTCCTGAAAAGCAGACTGCTCTCTCCTGAGAATCTTCAGAGGAGAGGGCATCTGGGCATTTCCTGCTATTTTTATCTCCTGAGGCTAAACTTAGTACAAATGAATTAGAACTATCAATTAAAAAGGAGTGGGGCAGAAGAGAAAAACAGGGAAAATCTATTAAGCATTCATAGACACAAAATTGCAGAAATTATGAAGATGAGCAACCCTAAAGAAGTATTTTATGCAACCCGCATGCATTCTTCAAATTATGCAAATGAATTTAATAAAATCAGAATTCATTTAAAATGTACATAACCTCAGCACCCCATCTCTCCAAGCTCATAGCTCTCCAGGCACACATTTACTCATTTCTCTGTTAATCAGTGAAGGTAACTTTTTAACCTCCCAGGGTTTGGAAAATAGAGATCCTTAAACCAGAGCAAAAGCTGTCTTCCACTGAACTGTGACAGGAAACCAAAATGAATTGCCTTCCATTTGAAAGTTCATAGAGAAAGAAATAAGTTAAAATGCTTTTCCTCAAACAGAGAAGATTTGTACATAAAAACATAAGCCCATTGTGCCCCATTATCTAGATTCACAGCTTTGCAAAAGGAAACCACCTAATACATTAAAATATATTTTGTTTGTAATTCCTTGTGTAAGAAAAGAGGGGGGAAAAGAACCATAAAGGAATAAAGAAAAGAAGGAAGAGAAAAAAATTTAAAAAGAATTAGTAATATGTGCAACTATTTACTAATTTGCATGGAATCATAGCAAGGTGGTTTTGCCTAAGTGTTTTTGTAACAGGTAAATAATAAGGAAATATGTTTTAATTACTTTCATGTATTATAAATATCATAACTTTAGAATTCACATTCAAGCTGAAATTTTCCATGTTTTAAAATATACGTGTGGTTTATCATGAGTTTACAAAATTATAACCCATTACAACATTATAATCCACTTCTGTAAAATCATTCTATAAAATCTATAAAAACATTGTAGTCCACTTCTACAAAAATGCACAGAGAGGTGAAACATGCCCCTGTGCCTTTGTTTATGCTATCCATTTCTTGGCTATAAATGTCCTCATTCCATGCAGAGTGCAGAGGTAAATACTATTCTGCTTTGGCTAATTATCACAAAACCCTAATTGGGAGAGTTCAAACCAAAATGCCCAGTGTTTTATGATATATTCACGATATTGTTAATACAGATAATAAGTAATGTATATTCTAGGTATGATTTACAATCATGACCAAAACTTTCATTACAGTGGCCTATAAAATATTAGCTTATAGTCACCAGAATGCAGTTTTCATCATTTTCTTCCTATGACTGTAGATCAGTTATGTGAACACAGCATCATACTAAAAAAAAATAAAATGCAGTTAAGTAAAAATGACATGTTTAATACCCTTTGGGAGCTCATATTTAAAATGGAAATAGAAGCTTACCCCCCTGAGAAAGGACAAGAGGAAATGGGCTTAAATTTATAGAAAGAAGGGACAAAGCATTTTTCCTCCTGCTCTTTCCTCCCCCACTGACCCACAAGGTTGCTAACTGCCAGGTGACCCAGAGAATAGAATGAAAAAAACAAAGAAATTTTCTAACTGACCATGATCTTTTCCTGATGTAGAAAGGAAAAGGGTTGCACATCTGCCTGATCCTTCCTTTTTCTTTAGACTATTTTTTTTATGATTGGGCCTGCATCAAGAGAGGCTTAAAGGGAAATATCCATTCTCTTTAAAACAAAATTGGAAAATTAATTGTTAGCAACAGTTAGAAGGCTCTGCTGGAGATCACAGCAATAGATCCCTAGATATTGTAGAAATTAAGAAAGTTGTTTGCTTAGAATAACACTCCAGCAGTTTCACAATCACTTCATTGGCTTCCAGACCCCACTTTCATCTTTCATCTCTCTAAATGCAATCATCAAACCACACCAAACCAAATTAATTCCAACATAATTTGCTTGAAATACTCTCAATGTGTCATGAAGCCAGACAAAATAATTATTACATAAAAAATAAACTGTTTGAAACCAACATGGTGATGGAGAACTATCACAGGGTAGATTGAATCTCATTCCCACCCATTTTAACACTAGCTGTGAGAAGTTCCTTGAGTTTCTTAATTAATTTGTAAAAGTTTCTCCTCATCTATAAAAGGAATATTGTATTTGAGGATTGGGGATAATGGATGAAAACCACTTAAGAGTTGTAATATAGCAAAGAAAAGTAATGAAAAAGGAGAAGAAAATAACTCAGAACAAAGCTTTGGGAGATAGAAACGGAACAAAGAGAAGAGAAAACAGCCAAGATAAATGATTCAAAGGGAGGAAAAGGTGTCAGAAAAGTAAAGAGTCAGAAAAGTAAAGAGTCAGAAAAGTAAAGAGTCAGAAGGTAAAAGAAAAACCAAAATTAAATAAAGCAGAGAATTTAAGGTTGAAAATCAAGCAACTTCCTTTATACTGGATTAGTAAATTCCCACATAACTTAGAGCAAATCTTTCTCTATGTATTTAGTTTACATTTCATATGAAAAAGCCTTGTCTATCCATCCAGGAATTGACAAATATATTTTCATGTTTATTTGCATCCATGCCCAAAACAGCTTAGTCACCTAAAAGGTTTATAATAATTATTCCGTCAAGATAGTAGCGGAAAAGGATCACGAATACACATGAAGTAATGCAGTCTTCAGTGGGTATTTTTAAAGAAAAGCAAAGAAGACCACGAAGAGAGAAATACTGAGGTTTCCTTAGATAAGGGAAATAGATATGTACATCAGGTACCAGAGGGGCAGGTTTGAAATTCAGAATGTTCAGGAATGTGTTGAAAGAAAGGGATAAAATAGGGATATGAAGTCGTAAGGCGCAGTACAAACTAAATGAGCCTGGAACTGAGATAGATGTAGTCTCTGAATCAGCTTCACAGTCAGATTTCGAATAATGCTTTACTAAGCATAGCTTTCTGTAACTCTAAATTGGCCTAATAATTTTCATCTTGATGGGAGATGTGAGGTTAAAAGAGCTTTCTGAATATGAATGATTTGTCACAGTGGCTGGGACATAGTACATGCTCCATAGATGATAGACTCTCTTGCCATAATTATTTTTAGCATCAGCACAATAATTGATCCCCAGTCCAAAAGACGGGTAAGAAATAGAAAATGGATATATGAATGGAAAGGGGGCCACAGATAGAAGCTGTCTATCTTCAGATTCTAAGATGATCACTGCAGTGAGGAGGGTGGGACTTAAGGAGCTGTGGAAAGGTGTGGAGGAGATGAACACAGGAGAAGGGTAAAAGTGCTCCTTGAGCTTTGCACTTCACAGGGTCTGTGCACCAAACCCAGGCTTCTGGGGGCTCTGTGATGAGGTGAGGCCTGAGAAGTTGCCATGCAGCCAGTGAGAGCCCTTGACCAAGCAAAGGCAGAAAAACTGAGTCATAAGTCACTCGATAAGGCTGGTTCAACAGTACAGAGCTCAAGAGGGAAAGTGAGAAAGGGGAACAGTGGAGTTCAAAAATGGTAGACACACAGACTCAAAGGAGGTGGGAAATGTGGTTTTCACTCTGACATCACCCTGCTTCCTTTTAAAAATCTGTGAAAAATTGAGGGTTTTTTTTTTTCCTGGACCATAGAACATTAGAGCAGGGAGGGATAAAGTTACTGTTCTATACATTAGAAACTTGAATTGTAAAAGTAAAATACTAAAATATTTCAAGGGAAAATGAAGAAATCTAATTTTTTTGTTCAAAAGAGGAAAGATAATGCATAAATCTGATTTTACAAAGAAGACAGAATTAGATGATATCCTCATATTTTTAATTTCTGAAAAGACTTTTCACATTTTGATTCACAAATGTGCAAACGTATAAAATGCACCTTATTTTAAATATAACTTTATAATATTATCTTTTTTCTATTCGCACTAAAAATTTTATTCACAAATAAATTGAGTAATAACTTGAATGAAGTTAAATTTTAAAAACTAAATTCTTTTTTTTATTATACTTTAAGTTTTAGGGTACACGTGCACAACATGCAGGTTACATATGTGTACATGTGCCATGTTGGTGTGCTGCACCCAGTAACTCGTCATTTAACATTAGGTATCTCTCCTAATGCTATCCCTCCCACCTCCCCCCACCCCACAACAGGCCCCAGTGTGTGATGTTCCCCTTCCTGTGTCCATGTGTTCTCATTGTTGAATTCCCACCTATGAGTGAGAACATGCGGTGTTTGGTTTTTTGTCCTCGCAATAGTTTGCTGAGAATGATGGTTTCCAGCTTCATCCATGTCCCTACAAAGGACATGAACTCATCATTTTTTATGGCTGCATAGTATTCCATGGTGTATATGTACCACATTTTCTTGATCCAGTCTATCATTGTTGGACATTTGGGTTGGTTCCAAGTCTTTGCTATTGTGAGTAGTGCCACAATAAACATAAGTGTGCATGTGTCTTTATAGCAACATGTTTTGTAATCCTTTGGGTATATACCCAGTAATGGGATGGCTGGGTCAAATGGTATTTCTAGTTTTAGATCCCTGAGTAATCGCCACACTGACTTCCACAATGGTTGAACTAGTTTACAGTCCCACCAACAGTGTAAAAGTGTTCCTATTTCTCCATATCCTCTCCAGCACCTGTTGTTTCCTGACTTTTTAATGATTGCCATTCTAACTGGTGTGAGATGGTATCTCATTGTGGTTTTGATTTGCATTTCTCTGATGGTCAGTGATGATGAGCATTTTTTCATGTGTCTTTTGGCTGCATAAATGTCTTCTTTTGAGAAGTGACTGTTCATATCCTTCGCCCACTTGTTGATGGGGTTGTTTGTTTTTTTCTTGTAAATTTGTTGGAGTTCATTGTAGATTCTGGATATTAGCCCTTTGTCAGATGAGTAGATTGCAAAAATTTTCTCCCATTCTGTAGGTTGCCTGTTCACTCTGATGGTAGTTTCCTTTGCTGTGCAGAAGCTCTTTAGTTTAATTAGATCCCATTTGTCAATTTTGGCTTTTGTTGCCATTGCTTTTGGTGTTGTAGACATAAAGACCTTGCCCATGCCTATGTCCTGAATGGAATTGCCTAGGTTTTCTTCTAGGGTTTTTATGGTTTTAGGTCTAACATTTAAGTCTTTAATCCATCTTGAATTAATTTTTGTATAAGGTGTAAGGAAGGGATCCAGTTTCAGCTTTCTACATACGGCTAGCCAGTTTTCCCAGCACCATTTATTAAATAGGGAATCCTTTCCCTATTTCTTCTTTTTCTCAGGTTTGTCAAAGATCAGATAGTTGTAGATATGTGGCATTATTTCTGAGGGCTCTGTTCTGTTCCATTGGTCTATATCTCTGTTTTGGTACCAATACCATGCTGTTTTGGATACTGTAGACTTGTAGTATAGTTTGAAGTCAGGTAGCGTGATACCTCCAGATTTGTTCTTTTGGCTTAGGATTGACTTGGCGATGCGGGCTCTTTTTTGGTTCCATATGAACTTTAAAGTAGTTTTTTCCAATTCTGTGAAGAAAGTCATTGGTAGCTTGATGGGGATGACATTGAATCTATAAATTACCTTGGGCAGTATGGCTATTTTCACGATATTGATTCTTCCTATCCATGAGCATGGAATGTTCTTCCATTTGTTTGTATCCTCTTTTATTTCACTAAGCAGTGGTTTGTAGTTCTCCTTGAAGAGGTCCTTCACATTCCTTGTAAGTTGGATTCCTAGGTATTTTATTCTCTTTGAAGCAATTGTGAATGGGAGTTCACTCATGATTTGGCTGTTCGTCTGTTATTGGTATATAAGAATGCTTGTGATTTTTGCACATTGATTTTGTATCCTGAGACTTTGCTGAAGTTACCTATCAGCTTAAGGAAATTTTGGGCTGAGACGATGGGGTTTTCTAGATATACAATCATGTCATCTGCAAATGGGGACAATTTGACTTCCTCTTTTCCTAACTGAATACCTTTTATTTCCTTCTCCTGCCTGATTGTCCCGGCCAGAACTTCCAGCACTATGTTGAACAGGAGTGGTGAGAGAGTGTGCCAGTTTTCAAAGGGAATGCTTCCAGTTTTGCCCATTCAGTATGGTATTGGCTATGGGTTTGTCATAGATAGCTCTTAATATTTTGAGATACGACCCATCAATACCTAATTTATTGAGAGTTTTTAGCATGAAGGGTTGTTGAATTTTGTCAAGGGCCTTTTCTGCATCTATTGAGATAATCATGTGTTTTTTGTCATTGGTTCTGTTTATATGCTGGATTACATTAATTGATTTGCGTATGTTGAACCAGCCTTGCATCCCAGGGATGAAGCCCACTTGATCATGGTGGATAAGCTTTTTGATGTACTGCTGGATTTGGTTAGTCAGCATTTTATTGAGGATTTTTGCATCAATGTTCATCAGTGATATTGGTCTAAAATTCTCTTTTTTTGTTGAGTCTCTGCCAGGCTTTGGTATCAGGATGATGCTGGCCTCATAAAATGAGTTAGGGAGGATTCCGTCTTTTTCTATTGATTGGAATAGTTTCAGAAAGAATGGTACCAGCTCCTCCTTGTACCTCTGGTAGAATTCGGCTGTGAATCCATCGGGTCCTGGGGTTTTTTTGGTTGGTAAGCTATTAATTATTGCTTCAATTTCTGAGCCTGTTATTGGTCTATTCAGAGATTCAACTTCTTCCTGGTTTAGTCTTGGGAGGGTGTATATGTCGAGGAATTTATCCATTTCTTCTAGATTTTCTAGTTTATTTGCGTAGAGGTTTTTATAGTATTATCTGATGGTAGTTTGTATTTCTGTGGGATTGGCAGTGATATCCCCTTTATCATTTTTTATTGCGTCTATTTGATTCTTCTCTCTTTTCTTCTTTATTAGTCTTGCTAGCAGTCTATCAATTTTGCTGATCTTTTCAAAAAACCAACTCCTGGATTCATTGATTTTTTGAAGGGTTTTTTGTGTCTCTATTTCCTTCAGTTCTGCTCTGATTTTAGTTATTTCTTGCCTTCTGCTAGCTTTTGAATGTTTGCTCTTGCTTCTCTAGTTCTTTTAAATGTGATGTTAGGGTGTCAATTTTGGCTCTTTCCTGCTTTCTCTTGTGGGCACTTAGTGCTATAAATTTCCCCGTACACACTGCTTTGAATGTGTCCCAGAGATTCTGGTATGTTGTGTCTTTCTTCTCATTGGTTTCAAAGAACATCTTTATCTCTGCATTCATTTCGTTATGTACCCAGTAGTCATTCAGGAGCAGGTTGTTCAGTTCCCATGTAGTTGAACGGTTTTGAGTGAGTTTCTTAATCCTGAGTTCTAGTTTGATTGCACTGTGGTCTGAGAGACAGTTGCTTATAATTTCTGTTCTTTTACATTTGCCGAGGAGTGCTTTGCTTCCAACTATGTGGTCAATTTTGGAATAGGTGTGGTGTGGTGCTGAAAAGAATGTATATTCTGTTGATTTGGGGTGGAGAGTTCTGTAGATGTCTATTAGGTCCGCTTGGTGCAGAGCTGAGTTCAATTCCTGGATACGCTTGTAAACTTTCTGTCTCATTGATCTGCCTAATGTTGACAGTGGGGTGTTAAAGTCTCCCATTATTATTGTGTGGGATTCTAAGTCTCTCTCTAGGTCTCTAAGGACTTGCTTTATGAATCTGGGTGCTCCTGTATTGGGTGCATATATATTTAGGATAGTGAGCTCTTCTTGTTGAATTGATCCCTTTACCATTAAGTAATGACATTCTTTGTCTCTTTTGATCTTTGTTGGTTTAAAGTCTGTTTTATCAGAGACTAGGATTGCAACCCCTGCCTTTTTTTGTTTTCCATTTGCTTGGTAGGTATTCTTCCATCCCTTTATTTTGAGCCTCTGTGTGTCTCTGCACGTGAGATGGGTTTCCTGAATACAGCACACTGATGGGTCTTGACTCTTTATCCAATTTGCCAGTCTGTGTCTTTTAATTGGAGCATTTAGCCCATTTACATTTAAGATTAATATTGTTATGTGTGAATTTGATCCTGTCATTATGATGTTAGCTGGTTATTTTGCTCGTTACTTGATGCAGTTTCTTCCTAGCCTCGATGGTCTTTACAATCTGGCATGTTTTTGTAGTGACTGGTACTGCTTGTTACTTTCCATGTCTAGTGCTTCCTTCAGGAGCTCTTTTAGGGCAGGCCTGGTGGTGACAAAATCTCTCAGCATTTGCTTGTCTCTAAAGTATTTTATTTCTCCTTCACTTATGAAGCTTAGTTTGGCTGGATACAAAATTCTGGGTTGATAATTCTTTTCTTTAAGAATGTTGAATATTGGCCCTCCCTCTCATCTGGCTTGTAGAGTTTCTGCCGAGAGATCCGTTGTTAGTCTGATGGGCTTCCCTTTGGTGGTAACCTGACCTTTCTCTCTGGCTGCCCTTAACATTTTTTCCTTCATTTCAACTTTGGTGAATCTGACAATTATGTGTCTTGGAGTTGCTCTTCTTGAGGAGTATCTTTGTGGCGTTCTCTGTAATTCCTGAATTTGAATGTTGGCCTGCCTTGCTAGATTGGGGAAGTTCTCCTGGATAATATCCTGCAGAGTGTTTTCCAACTTGGTTCCATTCTCCCCGTCACTTTCAGGTACACCAATCACACGTAGATTTGGTCTTTTCACATAGTCCCATATTTCTTAGAGGATTTGTTCATTTCTTTTTATTCTTTTTCTCTAAACTTCTCTTCTCACTTCATTTCATTGATTTCATCTTCCATCACTTATACCCTTTCTTCCAGTTGATCGAATCAGCTACTGAGGCTTGTGCATTTGTCACGTAGTTCTCGTGCCTTGGTTTTCAGCTCCATCAGGTTCTTTAAGGGCTTCTCTGCATTGGTTATTCTAGTTAGCCATTCGTCTAATTTTTTTTTCAAGGTTTTTAACTTCTTTGCCATGGGTTCGAACTTCCTCCTTTAGCTCGAAGTAGTTTGATCGTCTGAAGCCTTCTTCTCTCAACTTGTCAAAGTCATTCTCCATCCAGCTTTGTTCTGTTGCTGGTGAGGAGCTGCATTCCTTTGGAGGAGGAGAGGCACTCTCATTTTTAGAGTTTCCAGATTTTCTGCTCTGTTTTATCCCCATCTTTGTGGTTTTATCTACCTTTGGTCTTCAATGATGGTGACATACAGATGGGGTTTTGGTGTGGATGTCCTTTCTGTTTGTTAGTTTTCCTTCTAACAGTCAGGACCCTCAGCTGCAGGTCTGTTGGAGTTTGCTGGAGGTCCACTGCAGACCCTGTTTGCCTGGGTATCAGCAGTGGAGGCTGCAGAACAGTGGATATTGGTGAACAGCAAATGTTGCTGCCTGATCGTTCCTCTGGAAGATTTGTCTCAGAGGAGTACCCAGCCTTGTGAGGTGTCAGTCTGCCCCTGCTGGGGGGTGCCTCCCAGTTAGGCTACTCGTGGGTCAGGGACCCACTTGAGGAGGCAGTCTGTCCATTCTCAGATCTCCAGCTGCATGCTAGGAGAACCACTTCTCTCTTCAAAGCTGTCAGACAGGGACATTTAAGTCTGCAGAGGATTCTGCTGCCTTTTGTTTGGCAATGCCCTGCCCCTAAAGGTGGAGTCTACAGAGGCAGGCAGGCAGGCCTCTTTGATCAGGGTGGGGTCCACCCAGTTCTAGCTTCCTGGCCACTTTGTTTACCTACTCAAGCCTCCACAATGGCGGGCACCCCTCCCCCAGCCTCACTGCTGCCTTGCAGTTTGATCTCAGACTGCTGTGCTAGCAATGAGCGAGGTTCTGTGGGCATAGGAGCCTCCGAGCCAGGTGTGGGATATAATCTCCTGGTGTGCTGTTTGCTAAGACCATTGGAAAAGCACAGTATTAGGGTGGGAGTGACCCGATTTTCCAGGTGCTGTCAAATTCTTATTTGTTGCTATAAAACTCAAGGTATGGAGATTTCTGGAAAGTAGTTGGAAAATAGCAAGATCTTATGTCATTGTTTATTTGATGTTTTTTAGTGTCACAAATGGGATTATTTCAAAGCACACAAATTATTTGTTTTGTTAAGTAAGGGTTGAGCTGATCTATCAACACATCCTCTTCCGCTGCATCTTTCAGTGCAAACAAAAGAACAAGCATGTTCACCAACTTGAGCCTCATTTGCATGATGTGCAACATTCATACACATCTTGTTAACTAGGGAAAATCTGTCTGAACTCACCTGCCTATGCACCCATATTACAATTACTATTTTTCACTTGTAATCTCTGGTATGCTGATACTATATTGGAACAAAAAGCGAACACTTTACATATGTCAAAGAGTTCAATGAGCAATATTTGAAGCACAATATAACTTAGAGACATTGTAATAAAACATGAAAGTTTCATGGAAAGAGGAAACTTAAAAAAAAAACAGGTAGATTGTCTTTAGCAAGAAATGTCTCAGAAATCTCAAACTGTAACCTAGCTCAGAGAGCAGAGTCATGCTGTAGCCAAAACTCTGGGGAGAGGAGGAGGGTATTTGCCTTTCCCACAAGACTTATTTCCACCATGGAAACTTCCATGCCAGGGGGATTTGAACCAGGACAAACTTTAGGTGTGGGGGAAAAGTCTTGTATACGAAGCATCTTCTTTTTTATTGTTACTTTCCTTAACAGTATCCTCTGAGCAGAGACCAATGAGAGAAAGTGGGCAAGAACAGTTGATCTCCACCAGTTGATTGTGAGTTATTGATGTAGACTGTGGACTCCCCGAGAATAGCAGCTGCCTTAGTTCCCTGCTCTACTCTCAGTGTACAGCCCAGGGAATGGCATTCAATAAGTCCTCAACACGTGCTTTGTCACTAAAAAGATGACAATAAAAAGGGATAGACAGCATAACACAGGCATCTGGGAACTTTTACTGTGCAGGACCAAAGAGTAAATATTCTAGGGTATTCTGACCATCTGGTCTCTGTTGCAACAACTCCATTCTGCCCTTTTAGTGTGAAAGAAGCTTTGAACAATATGTAAATAAATAAGTGTGGCTGCTTGAAAAAAAAATCCTTTTTAGACACAAGCAGGTTGACAGCTAAATTTGGCCTACAGGCTCTGGTCTGATGACGTCTCATTCAACATACACAAATGGTGGTCAGTTAGGTCAAGTCAGTCTAAATGCAGTGTCTGTATGTGGCTTAGGGTTGTGTTTATAGAATTGCAAGGTCAGGACAGGACTGAAAACAAAGGGTTAATGCAGCAGACTTCTGTGGAATCTGAAAAGTAACTCCTTGCAGAGTTCCTCTGATATTTTCTCGAATAGCTCCAGAATTCATGAATGCTGCAGTCTCTGCCAAGTGTTGACAGAGGCCTCAGTACAATACCCTGGGATGGGTTCAGTGAGTGAGCCTTCCTTGGTGACTTGGATGGCTGACTTTCCAGTATATTTAGTTAACTTTTAGATTATAAAAACTGGAGAGTGAGACAAATTCAAGATAGAAGCCACAATCTCTTTTATATCTAACATATTATGTTTTAAACAATTCTGCACAAAAAAAAAAAATAGAAAAGGAGTAGGAATGAGGGTGATGGAAAGGGAATTATATTTTGTAAGCAATAATCATGTGCTAGGATCTCAGTCATGTGGTATGTTTTTCATGTTGCTTTTACTTGATTCTCACTACAGCTGTGAGATAATCATTTCCCTGCCTTAGGTGAGAAGACTGAGATTCAAAAATGTTTCATAACTACGCACATTGGTAAGAGGCAGAGTTAAACTTTAGGGTCAGATTTGACATGTTCAGGTATCCACACCTTTTTATTGCTCTCCAGACTTCCCAGCTGGAGGGAATGTTCCTTTCTCTAACCTCCCAAGGTAGCACAACTAAGTGAGCAGATAAAGGCCAGAATGATGCTTTAGATATGGCTATGGGGAAGCTGTATCCCAAGAGGTGATATTTGGGCTGAGACTAGAATGATGAGAAGAAAGCAGTTCTGAAAAACTCTGAGAAATGAGACAGAAGATTAGAGGCCCTAGGATAGCAAAGTGCTTTGCCTGCTTGGGGAGTACACAGAAGATCAGAAAGGACAGAAGGAAGGTCCATCTGGCTGGACCACAATGAGCAGCAGGATTTTCAAGGATGGTAGATCTTATATAGGGTTTTAGACACCATGGTAAGGAGTTTGGGTTTTATTATAGGGCCACTGGGAAGTTGTTAGAGGGTTTCAGGTCGGGAAATGATTTAAACAGAGTTAATTTTTTAAAATATAATTTATATGGCTGTGTGAAAACTAGACTGTAAGGCAGTGATCGCAAAGGAGTAGGGGAGCATCTGTGATGGTTAATTTTATGTGTCAACTTGACTTGGTTACCAGATGCCCAGATGTTTGGTTCAACGTTATTTCTGCGTGTGTCTATGAGGATGTTTCTTGATGAGATTAACATCTGAATCAGCAGGCTGAGTAAAGCAGATGTCCCTCCCCAGGGTGGATGCGCCTCATCCAATCTATTGAAGGCCAGAATAGAACAAAAAGTGGAGGAAGGGTGAACTGGCTCTCTCTGCCTGACTGTGTTCAAGACAGGACACTGATCTTCTCCTGCCTTTTGATTTAGACTCAACCAATTCCTGATTATGTATATGATCACACAGACACACAGAGAGAGAGAGGCAGAAAGAGACAGAGAGAGAGAGTAATATATATAGTTCTGTTGGTTCTGTTTCTCTGAAGAACTCTGACCAAGGTTACAGCATCTAAGTGACAGTTAATGTATCTTGGAGGAGATACATATTTGAATTAAGGATGTACTATTAAGAATTAGCTGATGTTTTAATGTTTGAGATAAGAGTAGAAGAAAATAAAAGATTATTGCTCAATTTTGGCTTACTCAGATGGCACCACTTGAGAAAAAACAGTTCAGAGAATGAGGACATTCAAAGTTGAGATGTTTATTGTGAGCCAAGTGCAGAATGCAAGTAGGTAGCTGGATATAAATGTTAGATCTCAAGATGATGACAGATGATGGATGGCTAGACAGACAGATGGAAAGATAGATAGATGATAGATAATAGATAGATGGGTAATAGATAGATGAGCCCTGGGGCACTAAAAAATGGAAAGCATATAAGATGGAAAGAACCATGCTTCTTTTGTAAGGATCTACCTTTGCAAATATTATCCTGATTTAATCTATGTTTGCCACCATATACGTAGCAGAAGATGTGATATTTGTAGAGGACCATAAGTTAAACAATAGTGGAAAGGCATAAATAACATTTAAACATACTAGATTACACAGAAGAAACCGTTCTGACTTAAAATGTTTACTATGGCATCAAAGATGGAAATGGATTTGAGAACAGAAAGACCTAAAGCACAATAATAATATATGAGGCTGCTACAGTGATTCAGGCAAGACACAGCAGTACCTCCAATGACAGCCTGCTCTCCTGAGACTATTCATCTCTCTGGCCCTCATCAGTCTCTCTTGGAGCTGTTCTTCTTCCATCTGCCCACCTAAAGTGTCACTATCCCTTGGGAGGCCATCTTTGGCTTTCTTCTAACTCCTGATGCTCTCACCGTAGGAATCTCATACAAGTCCAAAGCCACGACAACCACAGGTATGCAATGATGACCAATTCTCAATCCAAGGCATAATTTCTTTCCTTAAGCTCCAGACTCATATTTCAGATTGTCTATTCTATCACAGCTATTGCATTTCAGATGGAATGTATCCAAAGCTAATCTCATTCTTTTCCTCCCACAGCCTACTCCATCTCTAACATTCTCTCCATTTGCCAGCGGCATCCCCTACTACTCAGGCAACCATGAGAGAAACAGGAGAATCATCTTTAAATTTTCAATTTCCCTTACATCCCACATCCAATTTGAGACCAAGTCCTGTTGATTATCCACCTATCTCATTCTCCAATCTGTTTTTCCCTCTTTGTTCCCATGGCTGCTACAAATTTTTTTTTATCATCTTTTGCCTAGACTGTGTTCAGTTTTCTATCTGTTCACAGTGAATTTTCCAAAAGAAAATTCATACATATTTCTTCCTTACTTTCAGCCCTTCAGCGCACCCTTTATTGTTTCTGGAAGTGTTTTTCAAAGATATGTTTATGGCCATGGCCTCAGGGCTTCTGGACTTCTTTACGCATTGGCAAAGTATGCATTGCTTAATGCTAATCCAAAACATAAATATAAGCCTATTCTGTATGATAAAGATGGCATAGCACCACTACAGGATTTCAGTACCCGAAAGTCTCATTAGCAACCAACGACATTAGTTTATTGTTGTGGCTAAGATAAAAACATAAATAACATAGGGAAAGTTAATGTCTTTGACCCATATGTCATCCCAGCATGGTATATAAACAAGTAAAGATTCCACTATAGTTAAAATAGAGAGACGTGAAGACTGAATTCAGCCATAACACAGTGCACGTTACTATTAGCATGGGCAAATGAAAGTCAAAAAAACTGCACCAAAACATGTTCATTTCTGAGCAGCAACTTAATCAAAAAGAAAAATAGCATTCTTTCAACTTTGAATTCTCATTGTTGTATGATTCTATTTGTTTTTAATTTATAAGTTTGTTTTGGTTATGTAAGAGCTTTCTATGTAAAGAGTTTGTACTTTGTTTTATATATGTTTTATACATATGTAAGAAAGAATATGATAAAAATAATTGAAGTGAACAATGGAAGTCATAAGCGTTATTTTCCTTAAAAGGCATCCATATGTTACCCACGTCTGAGAAATGCTGGCATGCTAGCTCAAGTCCAAATGCTTCAGTATGTTGTTGACAAGTTCCTCCGTAATCCAGCTACCCTCATCTCCCACTGCTAAAATATACCCTGTAGTTCAGCCATTTCAAAAAGCCTTTATCTAAATTACCCCTGCCTTCTCATGTCTATGTTTTTCATATTAGGATCTCCATGTCCCTATAGTCCCTCATTCCCTACAATCACGAGTTTACTTTGAAAACCATTTAAGATATCAACTATATTCTGATTTTTTTCTCATTGCTTCCATCTTCCACCCAAATCAACTAGGTAAATTTATGTGCTTTTTCCATAATCTTCCCCAAAGATAGCACATTTATTGATGGCACTACAAATTAATAAATTGAGGTACGGTAAAGTTATGTAACTTTTTCACAGTCATATAGCTAATAAGGTACAGAGGTATGATTTATACCTCATTTTTTTTTTTAATACTCAGCATCTAGTATTAACTGCTATGCTTTAGGTACCAGCATGTTTGTCTTTTTTTCATGAGGTCCTAAGCAACTTAAATTTAAGGATTTTATTTCATTCATTCTTGTATTTCTAGTACCTGGTTTATTTCCCATCATACAGTAGCCTCTCAATAGACAATTGTCATACAGATAGATGAATAGAAAGATGAATATATGTCTGGATGGATGGATGGATGCATGACAAAACCAATATGGGGGATGGATATTATCACTTTTGAGTACAATATATTTTAGACGAAAGACAAGTGAGAAATCAATGCCCCTCCTAATAACACTTATACATGTTTTTCAGAATTCAAATCATGCTGTAACAGTATTCTTATTCCCACAATAGCTCCATATGTGGGATATAATCTATAATCCACCAAGAAGACATTTTGACATATAGATTAACATGACTGGAAGGTTGTGATATTTTAACCTGCACAGGTCTCTGTTGCTTGATACACAGAAAAGAAAACTCTTCATATCAATTTAAATCCTAAAGAGTTTGCCATTGAAAGATTTATATTGTCCTCTAGTCAAAATACTAGTACCCCTTTTATTGTGTTTGCTATTGATCAATCTTCTGATGAACTTACAAGGGGAAGAGTTAGCTATGTATTCGATGTCCTACTCTGAACAGAATTCATGAAAGCTGATGCATTAAAATAACCATTCGAAAGAGCAATATGGTGCAATTTGAATAAGGAACCCTATGGTTAACTGGATTTTCATTCTCAGGCTCATAAACACACATAGATGAGCTCTTCATTATGAATGGAAGACATATGAATATTATTTATTCTCTGTTTAACCTGTGCTCTAAAACTACCGAGTTTTGCAATTTTTGTATAGTTTTAGCTCCTTGTTGTGTTTGTCATTTGAGAAATCTTAGCCTATAGACAATAGTTTCACACAAGTAAATTTATATTTTCAGTCATAAGTTTCTAATACTCTTCCTTCTTTTGCATTTTAACACAATACCAAATATATATTATTTATGATGCATAAAATAATGCCACTAAAAATATGTATTTTATATTATTTTGCTATTTTCCCTTTATTTAATATACACTTCTTCCTTGATGTATTATTCAGAAAACTTTAAGCATAGAAACCAAATGAATGTAGAAAAGAACAAAGAATACCCCAGCAGTACCCAGTAGAATTTCTCCAAGCATAACGAATGATGTAATAAGGAATACAAGTTATACCAAGGTGTATTCTTAGCAATATAAGATTGTTAGTAAAGGCAAAAATTATTTATATGTAAATAAACTTTTATTCTTTGTTCTCTTCACCCACTGGCTTTGTTTCCTGAAGAAATAAACTCAATGACTATGAGTTTTGGAAGCAGTGGAATATATTCAGGAGCAATCCTGGTTAATCCCTTTGGGTGTTCTGATAAATTGTGAAATTGATACAGTAGAATTTACCTGTATATTTATTCTGAACAGTAACTGAATTAGTTTGCTGGCTGCAATTTTTCCAGGCAAGAAGTTTACTTAAACATTGGCTAAAGTAAATTGAAGAAGGAGGCAATCTAGTGTCATAGAGAAGGAAATCATGCAGTTATTCTTAGTTTGCCAAAGAAAAATGGAATGGAAATATCACAAACATATCTCTTGTGGCAATTAATGAAAGTTACACAATTAGTAACTTATTGAATTGAATTTCAACTGAGATCTGTCTGACTACCATATTCAGGCAATTTCCACCAGGCTACCCTATGATTTACATTCTCATGAACAAACAATCCACACATGTAACCCTTGGTTTGAAGATGCCCCTATCGGGAGAAATGCTAATTTTATTTGCATGAAAGCTGACAAGAAATGATGTCAGAATCCTGTTTCTCTTTGTCTAGACTCCAGCTAAGAATCGTAGCAAATTTACTTTTCTGGGCATCACAGAGCTATTCAATTAGAAAGATTTCTGGAAGAAAAATTTAAATATTAGAAAATGAATTAGAAAATTTTGATCTTCAAAATGAATTTGCAGAGACTCATAACATTGTTGAGTGGTCCATAAATATTATTTTAAATTATTTGAAAAAAGACAAAAAGCAGAGAATCCTCCAATTTAAGCCTATGTGGCCTCTGAAGCTGCCTGGGCCAACCTCTCCACTATCAAATGTCATCTGACTTGAGCTAGTTGTGCACCGGTTTCCTCAGGTGTCTGCATTTGTCATTTACCCTATATCTTTTTCCTGGGGGAGCCTCTGTTACTGAGAGTCTATTCATTTCCTCATCAATGTTCTACACAGCAAAAACTTATTTTCTCTTTCCATAAAATCAGAGAAAATACAAATCTTCATCCTCATCCTCTCTAAATTTGCCAATTGAGATTTCTCTACCCCCTAACCCCTCACCCACAGTTCAGTCATATCACTGCCCTGCCCTGTACGAACAAGCTATTCCACAGAACTTTTAAACATTAATGTCCTGTTTGGGAGATAGAAGTAGGGAGAGACTTAGCATCTCTCTCTCTTTTCAAGTGTCAGCTTTTTCTATCTTCCGGAATTCTCTGTCTTAAAAAATGGCCCATATACATGATAATCTCACTCCAATTTAAACTTAAAACAAATGTGGCTCATTTTTCAAATCAAAGCAAGACCACAGAGAACTAAGAGTTCCAACAATCATCATGGATTACTTGTGCATAGGATATTTCTTTAAGATGAATATTCTTGTTATTTATACCTAGGACTACTTAAATCTGATTTACTTAATAGGATGTAATACGGGTTTTTGAATAATAAATCTAGTAGTAGTAGGTTTTGCTATCTAAATAGCTTTTGAAGACAAATTTGCTGTCTTAATCACCTTTATATTCCCAATCAATTTTATTAAGTTAAATAAAATATCAATCATACTTATTTACATAGTAAATCTGAATTAGACAGAACTTTGGCTATACATGGTTATTAGTTCCTTTAACTGGGTGATATTAGAATGATAAAGGAGGAAAGTATTTTTACAGGTTCTAAGTTACATTCTAGAAATTGGTGTTGATACTTTTATAGGCAGATATAGTCCTCTTCCTTATGACGTTCTAACTTCCACTTACTTTTTTTAAAAGTCATTTTAAGTGAAATCTTATACCATTCACATAAAGTGTAATGTGTAACTTATATAAAATGTCCAAAAAGAGAACATAATCTGAAAGAGGCAAACAAGGCTAATCTGACACTACCCTCCAACTACTCCCTGTCTGACACTACTCTCCCACCACTCCCTACCCAACAATCACTGTGCTGGTTTTCTTTCCTTCCCTTGTTGAAACTTGCTATTAGAGATCTATTTTGTAAGCAGAAGTTCTTTCGGAAGGCCAAATAAATATTGATATATTGAAAAGGAGGCTGTCTTCCTACTTCCTATCCATTAATACGTTAGAGGGCACTCATTCGTGAAGTCAGCTCTGAGAAGGTAAAATAGAAAGAGTTTAGTTTCAACAAGGTTATTAAGGAAGATAAAGGGTGTGGTTGAGTAGACACTGAGCATCAGGGGAAACCTAACTACTTTTGCCTGAGGCTGAGGTGACCCATCCCAAGTGATAGATGAGGCCAGTAGATTGTAAGGATGAAGCAAGCAGCAGAGGTCGGTGACAATGACCAAGGGAGAGTCAACCTTCCCAATGGTGGTTTTTAAGAGCTGTCATATTGCTGAGACTTGTATTCAGAAAACAAAACTTAAGTTACCATGTATATTTCAAATGATGGCTTTAGAAGGAGAATAAAATCAGTTATGAGAAAGGCTCAATAATGAGGAATAATCTCTTAGACTCCATAGCACTATATGACATTAAGCCCTGGGAAAGGTGTGTTAAATGGTTAAAACCAAAAGGACTATTACAAAGAGTTTTTCAGTACAACAAACAACAAACCTACTTCTTCCTTAGAATAGAACCTTTTTCTTCAGCCCAGAGCAAATGTTTCAGCTGAATTACTTTCTGGACTTTATAAGGTGTTGACACAACTTCTACTTGCACATCATAAATGTGCCACCCTAATAATCCGTGTTTAATTACTGTTTATTGTAAATGAATTTTCTCAGCAATCCAATGTGGTGCTTTTCATTTTTCTGTCAGTGAAGTTTCCTCTCTCAGAATCTTTGCCCCCAGCTACCAACGATATGACGATCCAAAGTACGCACCCATCCAGAGACTGAGGGGGAACCGCACCTGGAATGCTGGAGGCAACCTCTTTGTTGAAATTCAAGTACATAAAAACTAAATCAGCCTTTTAAAATAATAGGAAAAGCCACTGTGCCTTCAAAGCAAATGTTTTCTAAAGATGGGATTATATATTCATGAGTTATTACCACTCCCATTCAGACCAAAACACCCTTTCCTTGGAAGACTGACAGCTAATTAGAATTAACAGAAACAATAATTTTCCCCATCCAGTTGGTCACATCTAATGCACCCTAGATTGACAACATGGAAATACAAAGAAAAGATATGAAACAATTTGTTAGTACCTTCTGTGTGGCAAAATATTCTAGAGGTCAGTCCAAAATTGAGGCAGTTTTTATAAACAATCATTCTATAAAGTAACAGCTGGATTTAATGGAATGCCAAGGGATGAATGTTAGAGTAACACAGTATGCAGGAATTAGAAAAAAAAAAAATCAATTAATACTGTTTTCTCTGCAAAGATCAGACATATCAAATACTGTGAAAGAAATACTTGTGATAAGTACAGCTCATGGTAAGACAGTGGTAATATTCATTATCACCAGAGAAGGACATTACCAACAATATAAGAAGCTGAGATTTTCAAACTTTGGGTAATTAATTTCAATCAGAGCTGGATTCAAGGTCAGTTGTGTAATACCAGCCATTATTTTCCCTTTGCTACCTTTGGCAGGCATTTCACATGGCTCATCCATAAATAATTAAAACCAAAGTATCTGCTGCATCAGCTTAACTACTGCAGGGAAATGCAGAGGTCCAAGATTTTATTTCATTTGGAACTTCTAATAAAAAAGGAAACAACCTTCTCTGTGTATTAAGAAATGAGACTTACTTCCTGCATAAACAATACAAACATTTCTTTTTAAGTGTTCAATATGTTCATTTCCATCTGGACCTTTCTAAACTGCTTAAGTTGAGAAAAATTACGAAAGCAAAAGCCTCATACATGCGCTGCCAGCATGAAAATAATTTAAATCTGAGGTAACCTCCAACTGACAATAGTGAGTCATGGGATAAGGTAATATTTTGTGAGACACATGATGAAATAACAATTTGAAATTTAGCAACATGAATCATGTTTCCAAAGCATGACGTGTCCAAAAGGACCCTTGGGACCCCCAGTTAGGACTGATCTGGGAGGGCTACAATCTCTAGAGTGTTTGTAAAATGAGAAGTAGAATACATGAGGGTAAAGTTGGTTTATGGATAGGTCAAAAAGTTCGGTTGGTAATATTTTAATTTCTTAAGGGGAAATGATTTTTACTTTTCTTCATTCTTATGAATGTATCACTTAATTTACAGCAGATGCACCTCAGAAATATATACATTAAAGCAAAGAGATTGTTACAACCAAAAACACTATATCTCAATTTAATAAGTGTTCATGTATGCATAGACAGAAGTCTAGACCAGTACCATTGTACAGAAATAAAGAACAACAGATTAGATATTAGGCATTTTAAGTAACTTCCTAACCAAGACTTAAACAGAAGTAAAATACGTAGCTTACTCAATCCAAAATTGAGAAGTACACTATGGTAAAGTGGAAATAATTCTGTATTTGAATCACAATTTGAGTTACAACTGTGTGAACTTGGCCAAATGCACTGAGTGGTTGAGATCACATGGAATTACATATACTAAAGGTATTTGAAAATCACTGTACAAATTTAGAGAAATAAAAGGGCAGAAGAAAAAGGGACAAAGTCATGAAGACAAAATGAGGAACTAGAGAGTTATACTTACATGACCTTTGACATGGTTTTGCTCTGTGTCCCCACTCAAATCTCACCTCCAATTGTAATCCCCCCATGTCAAGGGAGGGAAGTGATTGGATTATGGCAGTGTTTTCCCATCATGCTCTTGTGATAGTGAGTGAATTCTCATGAGATCTGATGGGTTCATAGAAGGTCATTTCTCCTGCGTTCACACATGCTCTCTTTCTCACCTGCCACCATGTAAGATGTGCCTGCTTCCCCTTCCACCATGATTCAAAGTTTTCTGAGGCCTCCCCTGCCATGTGGAACTGTGAGTCAATTAAACCTCATTTTTTTGTAAACTACTCAGTCTCAGGAAGCTCTTTATAGAAGTATGAAAATGAACTAATACAACTTTCTATGTGATTAAGGAATAACCATGGTATGGGAATAGTCACCACTTTGACCTCAGAATATATGATTCCCTCTTTTGTATCAGTGGTTTAGTGCTACACACTGATAATGACAATGTCTGTCAGGGTTCCCAGATAAACCTACTCACACGGCTTGACTAGTTTTTCTTTTAGGTATTCTCTGTACAGTCCTCAAACCCAAACCAATTATTTGAGAGTCCACAGCAAAATTAAAATACCTTTTATAGTCATCATCATCAAAATCATCATCATTATCAGTCTCATCACTACTATGATCATCTACTAGCTTTGCTACTCAAATAATGCTTTAATATTATATTAAGGGCATTAGTCATAAGGAGAAAGGGAAATATAATCATTATTAAGCCAGATAATATTAAAATGAAGTTATTATTTCCCTTCCCTTCTCACAGACTTAGCCATGTATAGTGATGAAGAAATCAGCCCCTTTATATTACATGTTGATATTTAAAAGGAAGAAAGTAAAAGCCTTCAGAAAATGACAGGTCTTTAATTGTTGTCCAGATGGATACTCAGGACTTTAATTGTTGTCCAAATAGATACTCTGACATCCTTCAATTATATGTCATTAGCCCCAATAATATTTGCTAACTACAGATCACAAAGGCCTGCCCTCCTCCACCATCAAAACTTTAAGGTCTCATCTCTCTACCTGAGTATCTTAAGGTCCTGCTGACTAAAGGCAATTCTCAGAAGAGCCTGTGTTTGAATTTAGGTGTAAAGTAATTCTGTAATTTTAAGACTATCCTTATAAAAGGAATCCCATAATGTCAATGTGTTCAAGAAGATGGTGTAGTTGTTCCTTAGCCACTTTTCTTCCTTCTTGTAGTAAAGTTCTTGAAGAATAACAAATTCTTTTTGCAGCAGTTTTATTAAATATAATTGATACACAAAAACTACATATTTAATTTATATGATTTGATGGGTTTGAACATATGCATATATACTTAACACCATCACAACAATCAAGGTAAAAATAAATATTCTAATGTCCACTCTTGCTACTTGTCTTCTATTTGATGCAGTACTAGATATTGTAGCCACAACAGTTAGACAAGAGAAAGATATAAATGTCATCTAAATTGGAAAGGAAGAAGTTAACGAATCACCCCTGTTTGGAGACAACATCATCTTACATATAGAAAACCCTAAAAACATCACCAAAAAACTATTAAGACTAATAAACAAATTAAGTGAAGTGGCAAGATACAAAACCAATATATAAAAATCAATAGTTTATATACACTAACAATAAACTATTTGAAAAAGAAATCAAGAAAACTACATTTAAGAATTACAAAAAAAATACTTAGGAATAAATTCAACCAAGAAGGTGAAAAATCTGTACAATAAAAACTATAAAACATAGATGAAAGAAATTGAAGAAGACAAAAATAAATGGAAATATATCCCATGTTCATGAACTACAAGAATTAATATTGTGAAAATTTTCATACTAGCCAAAGCAATGTACAGATTCAATGGAATCTCTATCAAAATTCAAGTGACATTTTCACAGAAATAGAGACAACAATTCTAAAACTTGTATAGAACCACAAAACATCCTGAATATTCAAAGCAATCTTGAGCAAAAAGATCAAAGCTAGAAACATCACACTACTTAACTTCAAAATATACTAAAAAGCTATAGTAACCCAAACAGCATAGTATTGGCATAAAAACATAACACGGGCCAATGGAATAGAATAAATAGTCCAGAAATAAGTCCACAAATTTATGATGAATTGATTTTTGACAAAGGTGCCAAGACTACTCTATAGGAAAAGGACATTCTTCAATAAATGGTGTTGAAGCAACTGAATATCCACCTGCAGAAGGATGAAATTAGACCTTTATCTCACATCATATACGAAAATCAACGCAAAATATATTAAAGCCTAAATCTAAGAGCTGAAAGTATAAAATGACTAAAATAAAACCTACAGGAAAATTCTACACGACACTGGTCAGGGCAATGATTTTTGACTATGACTCCAAAAGCACAGGCAAAACATATGAAATAAACAGAATTATGTCAAACTGAAAAGCTTCTGCATAGCAATAAACAAAACAAAATTTAAAAAGCAATCAAGAGTGAAGAGCTGAAGAGACAACTTATTGAATGGGAGAAAATATTTACAAACCATACATCTGATGAGAGGTTAATATTCAAAATATAAAAGAAACTCAAACAACTCAATAGTGGAGAAAAAAAGAAACCCAATGTAAAAACAGGAAGTTCCTGAATAGATATTTATCAGAAGAAAACATACAAATGGCCAACAGGCATAGGAAAAAATGCTTAATATCACTAATCATTAGGGAAATGCAAATCAAAACCACAAATGAAGTATCATTTCATTCCAGTTAGAATGGCTATTATCAAAAAGACAAAAAATAATAGATGCTGGCAAGGATGCAGAGAAAAGGAAACTCTTATACACTGTTGGTGGGAACGTAAGTTTGTATAGCCATTAAGGAAAACAGTATGGAGGTTTCTGAAAAAAATTAAAAATAGAACTACCATATAATCCAGGAGTCCCACTGCTTGATCTATATCAAAAAGAATTGAAATCAGGATCTCAGAAAGACATCTGCACTTCTGTGTTCATTGTAGCATTATTCACAATAGCCAAGATATGGAAACCTCTTGAATGCCTATTGGCAGATAATTTTTTTAATGTGTTGCATATATATAATTGGATGCTATTCATCCTTAAATTAAAAGGATATTCTGCCATATGCAACAACATATATCAACTTGGGGACATTGCATTCAGTGAAATAAGCCAGGCACAGAAAGACAAATACCACATGATCTCACTTATGTGTGGAATCTAAAACAGTTGAATTCATACAAGCAGAGTCTAGAAATGGTAGTTACCAGGGCCTAGGGGTAGGAGAGGTTGGGAATATGTTGGCCAAAGGAAAAATCATACCTATCACTTCCAACAGTTCCCTCTTGCCCCTTTGTAAGTGTATGAGTGTTAGTGTTTGTGTGTGGGTGTTAAGAACACTTAACATAAGATCTACCCTCAACAATTTGAAATGCACAATAAGGCATTATTAACTATAGACACTATGTTGTACAGCAGATCTCTGAAACCTATTCATTTTTCGTAACTAGAACTTTATACCCATTGAACTACAACTCTCATTTCCTTCCTTACCAGACCTGGTAACCATCATTCTACTCTCTGCTTCTATGAGTTCAACTATTTTAGATCCTACATATAAGTGAGATCCGGTGGTATTCTTCTTCTTTCTGTTCCTGGCTTATTTCACTTAACATAATGTCTCCAAGTTCATCTATCTTGTTGCATATGACAGGATATCCTTTTTAAAGGATGAATAGTATTCCATTGTATAAATACACCACTTTTTCTTTATCCATTCATTTATTAAATGCCATTAAGGTAGGTTCCATATCTTGGCTATTGTGAATAATGCTGCAATGAATATAGGAGTGCAGATATATCTTTGAGATCCTGATTTCAATTATTTTGGATATAGATCCAGTAGTGGGATTGCTAGATCATTGGGTAGTTCTATTTTTGATTTTTTGAGGGAAGTCCATCCTGTTTTCCATAATAAGTGGACGAATTTACATTCCTACTAACAACATGCAAGGGTTCCCTTTTCTCCACATTCAGGCCAACACTTGTTATTTTTGTATTGATAACAGTCATTCTAACAAATGTGAGCTGATATTGCATTGTAGTTTTAATTTGCATTTTCCTGATTATTAGCGATGTTGAGCATTTATTCCTATACCTGTTGGCTATTTGTATGTCTTCTTTGGAAAAATGTCTATTTGAGTCCATTGTTCATTTTTAAATTAGGTTTTTTGATTTTTTGCTATTTAGTTGAGTTCCTTATGTATTCTGGATACTAATCCCTTAGCGGATATATGGTTTTCAAATATTATCTCTCATTGAGGTTTCCTTTTCATTCTGTTGATTTTTTTGCTATGCAGAAGCGTTTTAGTTAGATGTAGCCCCACTTATTCATTTTGCTTTTGTTCCCTGTGGTTCTGCTGTTATACAAGAAATCATCACCAGGAACAATGTCCTAAAGCTTCCTTTCCTCCTGTGTTTTCTTCTAGGAGTTTCACATTTTCGGGTGTTATATTTGCCTTTAATCCATTTTGAGTTGATTTTTGCATATGTCGTAAAATAAAGAGAAAATAAATTCTTATTTTACGTTCTGGATCTGGGTTTTAATATTCTAGAAAAATAGCAGAAAATGATCCTCAAATTATCCTGAAAAGGAGAAAGGTATAGAACCTTAAAATGAATTTATACACATGCATACAAATTTACTTGTATCTTTATGTCAATGCTTGTGATCTACTCTGAGCATTTAGCATTGTTAGGCATAAAGGAATTTTAAGATGTCTGTAGCTTAAGAAGGACAGCTCAACTCACAAGTCAATCAAATGTAACATTTTTGTGCTTATATTTAAAAATTAAAAGTATTGGTTCCACACAGACATATTTAAAATCTCGTGTAACAACTACAAAGAGACAAAACAAATGAAAGGACTGAAATTATAATAATAAAAGGGGGCCTTTAGTTTCGTATTTCTCAAAGGCAGAAATTTTTCTTTAAAAGCTTTTGAGAATATAACATTGCTTATTTTAAATTGAGCTACATGATTAAAGTTTGCTTTAACTTACTCTTTAAGCAGGAATCAGAAAAAAATAGCAAGAGAGTTGGTAAGGAAAACAGAACGTAGAAACAGAAAGCAAAGAAAATTTGCCCACCTGAGGGTTGATGCCTAAGGGGCTGCCATCTATACCAGAATGGGGAATACAGTTTCATAGTGGAGCAAATCTATTGTACACCCAGCAGGAAGCTCACTATGTGGTTTCCAAAAGGGGACTCCTAGAGGTAGCAGATTTATAATAAAAATAATTCTGCATTTTTACATATTCCAGTTTTAAAATCTGGTAAAACATTATTTTTCACAAAGAATTTGTTATTACACCTGGTTGTATCAAACCACTTTTTATCTTTAAAATTCTAGCTTTTTCTTTCTTTCATTTGTATTGTTCTTATCTGTGGACTTTGGCTGTTAACAACCTGCTAAGATGTTGGTGATAAGAACTTCCCTTTTATCTTGGCTCCTCCCAGATATTTCGGAGCCTGTAAATTTAAAGGTAACAGTAAATACATTGGGTACTTGCCAACAGTGGACCCATGGTTCTTGGCAGCTGGAAAAGGGGGCCTGGATATGTATATACAGTTCCACCTGATGGGCGCTACCCTCTTCCATTGGGCCTCGTTCTACCACTTACTAGGTCTATGTACCCTTAACTTATTTCTTAACATCTCCATGCCCGGGATGCCTGGTCTCAAAAATGGCCATAAGATTTCATCTAAATCTACTGGGTTGTATTAAGATAGTCAGCTCTCCCCAGAATGAAGTTTGCGGTAGGTATGAACAAATCAGTTGCCAGTCTATTAGAGCACAGGTTGTCTGATATTCTACCCATTCTCCAGATTCAGGACCAATTTGGGAGCAACCTGAGTCCAAGGTGCTTAGGTTCCAGTACCAGCTCAGTCCTAAGCCGCATCCGGTTCTAGATTAGCTAAAGGTAAAGTCCATACCCAGTTGTTGAGGGAAATTAATAAGAAGAGTGAATGCACGTTTATGAAAGTCTAAATGAATAATTCTGTTATGAACACAAGCATGACCAGGGTGCCGAGCCTTATCATTAAGAAACTGAATTCATGACTCCCAATCTGGGGGAACAGAAAACATGACTGAGGTGGAGCACATTGACCCATCCAGTTCTGAAATGCATGTCCAACACGTAGGTGGAGCCCTGAGCAAGAATTGCTACTCTGTTGAAGTCACAGAGCCAGAGTGCTTCCATGTAGCCAGAGAAAATCTGCCAGAGCAAGTCATTGCTGTGGTGAGCCATTGTTGGGAGAGGTTGTGGGTACCTGAGGCATACAAACATTTGTGAATCCACCAAAAAGAGGTTAGTTTTTATTCCTAAAGTGGATAGACAGGTTATGTTAGAATTCCTTCTTTACCACTGAAGGGGACACCAGATACTAAGCTTGCAACATAGTAAGACTCTGTCTCTAAAAAATTATTTAAAAATTAATTGGACATGGCAGTGCACCTGTAATTTCAGATACTAGGGAGACTGAGGCAGTATGATTGCTTGAGCCCAGGAGTTTGAGGCTGCAGTGAGCCATGATCACACCACTGCACTCCAGCCTGGGTGATAGAGCAATATCCTACCTCTAAAAATAATAATAATCAGGGGTAACTTAGTTTTGATATTTACCTACATACTACTTGAAGAAGCTCTTTAAGAATTTACAAAGTATTCCAAAAGAATAACCAGAAAAATCTATAAAATGAGAACTATAGTTTGCTGAATTAGTTAATCCTAATCACTCAAATATGCATCACAAACTACAAATAATATACAGCTTGGTTTATATGCTCATTTCTAATTTTTTATTACTGGGAACTGGTAAATGTTGTAGTGTGGTGGAGGGAGAACCCATATTCAGAACCATGTGGATATTCTTTATTCCTTATCAGAGTTCCGCGTAATTAGTGACCAGTGTTTACAAGCTCATCTTGAAGCCCAGTGACCTCTGTTCTAGAATTGCAATATCCTCACATCTGAACTTTTAAACCAAATTAGAGAATCATTAGATTCTCCACCAATAATTCTTCAGAGTTTAGAAATTCTGTGCAACCTGTTTTATTACTTACAAAATGTCTTCCTACGTATGATCTCTGGACGTGCTGGCTCCCTTCACATGGGAAACCCCCTCTGTGGGGACGTGGTATGGAAGCTCTTTATCTCTCCATCATTACCATAATGGGAGGGTATTTGCTGCCACTGGTTTTTCTTGTTTTTGTTTTTTGTTTTTTTTGTTTTTGAGATGGAGTCTCGCTCTGTCACCCAGTCTAGAGTGCAATGGCATGATCTTGGCTCACTGCAACATCCGCCTCCAAGGTTCAAGCGATTCTCCTGCCTCAGCCTCCAGAGTAGCTGGATTACAGGCGTGTGCCACCACGCCCAGTTAATTTTTTGTATTTTTGTAGAGACGGGGTTTCACCATGTTGGTCAGACTGGTCTTGAACTCCTGACCTCAAGTGATTCAACCACCTTGGCCTCCCAAAGTGCTTGGATTCCAGGCGTGAGCCACCACGCCTGGCCCATTGGTTTTTAAATGCAAGAAAACGGATCCTGGGGAAATTTGTGGGCTGAATACTCCCTATACCCACAAATCCTCCATCTTATATGACCCACAGTTGGAACCAACTTAATCTTACTGTTTAAAGATGTTTCAGATATACACACCTCTCTTTAACTTCCTTAAGTATAGAAATGGGTGACAACAGTAAATGCAACAAACACTTTCTACATATACCCAAACCAGGGACTTACTGTGAACATGTTGAACCAATATCAGAGGTTAAGTAGTGGAGCAGAAACATACGGATATAAAGGAGGAAGTCCTGGAAAGATTTGGGACATAACGAGGAGAGCAAGTTCAAAGGTCTCAAGATGAGACTAAGCTTTGGAATGAAAAGGAAGCCAGGGTGGCATCACGGCGTGAGTGCAGGGGTGGGATGAGGCAAGGACAGCAGGCAGCTGTGTTAGCTTCCTAGGGCTGCCATTATGAATTAATACAAACTGCAAGTCCTAAAACAACAGACATTTTTTGGCTCACAGTTTAGGAGGTGTTAGTAGAGTTGGTTCCTTCCAGAGGCTCTGAGAGAGTGTCTGGTCTCTATACCTCTCTTGTAGCTGCTGGTGGCTGGCAACATTCTTTGGTGTTTCTTATCTTATAGCAGCATCACTCTGATCTCTGCCTCCATCTTCACATGACTTTCTTCCCTGTGTATCTTCTCAGTATCTTTGTGTCTTTTCTCTTCTTAAGGACACCCATCACATTGGATTTAGGGCTCATGCTAATCCAGTATGACCTTATCATAACGAATGACATCTCAAAGGATCCTATTTCCAAATAGGGTCATGTTCTGAGGTTCCAGATAGACATAATTTTTTATTTTTTAATTTTTTTTGAGACAGAGTCTCGCTGTGTCACCCAGGCTGGAGTGCAGTGGCACAATCTTGGCTCACTGCAAGCCCTACCTCCCAGGTTCATGCCATTCTCCTGCCTCAGCCTCCAGAGTAGCTAGGACTACAGGTGCCTGCCACCACGCCCGGCTAATTTTTTGTATTTTTAGTAGAGACGGGGTTTCACCATGTTAGCCAGGATGGTCTCGATCTCCTAACCTCGTGATCCGCCCACCTCAGCCTCCCAAAGTCCTGGGATTACCGCCCCCGGCCGGTAGACATAAAGTTTTGGGGGGACACTCTTGAACTCAATTGCCAGATTATTAAGGGCCTTGCAGTCTATGACCTGGACCTTGGACCTTTTTTTCCAAATGCAATGTTAATTCTTTAGAAGGTTTTTAGCAAAGGAAAAAGCTTAACCTCATTTGTACTTTTGTAAGACCTTTCTGACTACTATGTGAAACATGAGTTATAGGGAGAAAAGAAAAAGAGTATAGAAGTCAGTTAACTACTTCAGTAATCAAGGTGAGAAATGAGAGAGGCTTGTGTTAGTGTGTTGGCATTTACAATCAGAGGACGTGGGCATTTTGAGGAATTACCTGAAATATATAAATAACATGTGTGGTTGATGGATTTGAGGTAGGAGTGAGGAAAAGGGAGGGAGCCTAGATTTCTCCTTTGAGTCATTGGGTGGTGGCTGGTACCATTTACTACAACAGGGAAGATTGCCAGCTGGGGTAGGGATGGATACGAATCAGAAGTTCAATTTTGGACATATTACATTTGACCTGCATATGAGAATTTCAAGTGGAGATAACATAAGACAGTTGGACCCTAGAGAGGTCAGGATTTGAAAGATAAATTAGACAGTCATCAGCATATTGATGGTAATTAAAGCCACACTGGATGAGGTCATCAAGAGTTGGAGTATAGAGAAGGAGTGCCTGAAATGCATTATAGGACTCTCTTGTGTTTAGAGATCAGTTAGAGAAAGAGGAAGAGTCAATAAGAGAAACTTAGATAGAGGAGCTGCCAAAGCATGAGAAGTCCAGGAAAGCATGGTATCACAAACCCTACCGTGTGCACTGTAAGGCAGAAATCACATGTGGTAGATTGATTATTCGTTTAAAGTATTCACTGTATTTTCTAACATTCCCCACCCGAGGGACTACCCCTATGGGATGAATGTAAGTCATATAACACTGACTAAGGTTTGGCCATGTGACCAGATGTGGCCAATGGAATGCGAACAGAAGTGATGTGTTTTACTGTAAGAAGCTTTAAGAGCCACTGTATTGTCCTGTCTTTGCTCTATTCCTCCAGCATCAACCCAAAATAAATGTGACATGAAGAGTATATCTATATCAACAATTAATATAAGAATAAACTTTTGTTGACATAAAGCACTGAGGTTTGGCAACTGTCCATTAGCCACAGCATAACCTAGAAAAAAATGGATGAAACCATCACATCTTATGTAGCATGGTCATAAAATGAGACGTTCTTCATAGGTCTGGAGCTGGTGGTAGTCCTGGAATAACAGGAGCTTTTGCATCACACTTATCTAAGATCAGACACCAAATTTGTCACTTGCTACCTATATGCTCTTCACCAAATTGGCCTCTCTGAGCCTTGATCTTTCCATCTGGACTAAAGGAGACCTATCGTACAGGGCTGTGGTAAGGATTAAATGTGACATATTTGCAGAGCACTCAGTATCGTTCTGGCCCCTCCACAAAATCCTTTTCTATTTATGTTAATTTCTTTCTTTTATTGCCGTAGATTACTCTAGTCATCACTATGTTGTTAGAAAAAGGACAGAGAATAAGCAAAGTATCTATAGAGTCCAGGCTTAGAGAAATGTTCCCTGCTGCAGGGCTGGCTTCAGAGGGACAGCTGGGTGCCTGCGACACGAAGGGCACATCACTGTCAGAATCAGGCTTCATTCACACAACAACAGCCCTTATGGAATTCAATTCACAAAATACCTTAGACCAGCATTAATAAGGGAGGTCAACTAAGGGAATCCCATGAAGACGGGACAATTTTCTTGGCAGAGCAAGTGGTAGAGCCTCTCGTCTCTGGACTATATTTGGGCAAGAGACAGCTAAAACTCTGTGTGGTTAAACTGGTGGAAACTAAGGCTAAAGAATAGAGAATTTATATTTATTAAATAGAGAATTAACATCTCACCTAAGCCACACTGTCTTTATAAAGTAGCTATACTCAAATACTCATTTTACAGATGAGGATACTGAGGCTGAGAGATAAAATATCAGAAATTATACTCAAGTATATATGTCCCCCAAAGTCCATATTCTTTCCACTAAGGACAATGGATCTCTAAAATAATTAATTAAGAAGGTAGAGAACTAGCCTTATGACCTAAGCCCTCAAAAGAAATGAAAAGGGAAAAGAACATGGAAAACATATAATCATATCAAACTTGTACCCCAAAAAAAAAAAAAAAAAGTTTGTAGCAGATTTACTTTTTTTTTTTTTTTTTGAGATGGAGTTTTCACTCTTGTTGCCCAGGCTGGAGTCCAGTGGCGCGATCTCAGCTCACTGCAACCTCTGCCTCCCAGGTTCAAGGGATTCTCTTGCCTCTGCCTCCTGAGTAGCTGGGATTACAGGCGCCCACCACCATTTTTAGTAGATACAGGGTTTCGCCATGTTGGCCAGGCTGGTCTCGAACTCCTGACCTCAGGTGATCCACCCTCCTAGGCCTCCCAAAGTGCTGGGATTACAAGTGTGAGCCACTGTGCCTGACCAGCAGCATTACTCTTAATAGCCAAAAAGTAGAAATAGCTAATATCTATCAACAGATGAATGAATGGACAGAATGTGATATATAAATAACAATGGAATATGATTCAGCCATAAACAGAAAGACATTCTGACACATGCTATAACATGGATGAACCTTGAAAACATTATGTTATACAAAAGAAAAAAAATGCAGAGGCCACACGTTATATGACTCCATCTATATGGAATGCCCAAAATAGGCAAATCCACAAAGACAGAAGACAGAAGGCAGATTAGTGGTTACCAGGGGAATGGGATGAAGGGGAACAGGGAGTAACATTTAATGGCTATGGGACTTCTTTGCCAGGTGATAAAAACTTTCTGGATTAGTGACTGTAGTGCAACCTTGTAATTGTACTAAAAACTACTAAATTGTATACTTTAAAATAATCATTTGTATCGTGCAAATTAAGCCTCAATAAAAATAAAAGAGAGAGGGAGATATAGCATTCATGTTTATGTTATTGGTAGTATACAGTGCTATGACTTGTAAACCACTGACTCCACTCCCAGTTTGATAACATATCTCAAAGTTCAAAGCCCCCAGTCGTAGAGGTAGAAAGAAAGGCTATTCATATAAGCCAACCCTTCGTCCAGACTGGCTTAGGGACTGAGGCAGGTAGCCCAGAGCTGGCCTGCTAACAGAGCAGCAATAAAGACAGCTTCCAGAAGCCTGGGATCAAGGGCAAAAGAAACAGAAGTGCACTCTCAACAGGCAGCCACAGGTCAGTTTCATAGGAATCTCCATGTGCCCTGCTGGGTGCTCTTTGGATACCCTTCTACTTCAACCCCAGAGAGTATGTCACCCTCTTCTTTCATTCTGAGTATCCCCTGAGGAAAGAAGGAAAATATTAAGTGCAGGAGAACAATGACAAGAGCAGCCACATCTAAGGGAGGGCAGGAAAATCTCACTGCAAAACATGCTCATTAAATCCCACAGCTTCCCGAGTCTGTAGCAGAAAGTGCTGCATCTCTGTAATACCAAAGTGGCTGCGGGGTTAGGAGGCTCTTTGTGATACAATTCTGTAGAATTACTAATGGAAAGTACAAACCACCCTGGTGCCTGGATCCCTTCCCGACCCCGGTGATCATGCCCATAAATTCCAGAAGCATGCAGTCATTCTCTAGACTACTGGAATGGAAATTATTCTGAGTCTGAGGAAAGTAATGAATGATAAAGCTCAGTGGTGTGGGTGGCAGTTAATTTGCCAGGAAGAGCTAATGGGGAGGAGCCGGGAGACCTGCCCTCTAGGCTGGGTTCCTCTATTGCCTCATTGATCCTGGTAGTTCTGTTAACCTCTCCGAGCAGTGACTTCCTCATGTGAAAAATGAAAATGCAGAAGCCTGTGTTCCCTGTCCATTCTGAGATGGGCTCCCAACGTGCCGGCTCCCGACAAGGGAGGACGCACACTGATCTCTTCCTCCCAGATAATCTGCCTGTATATTCCCTTGAGAAAGGTGCTCCAAGGCAGGCAGATGGAGACTCGCAGCAATTTGTAATGCAACATTGAATAAGGATGGGTGTGCACGGGGAACACAGGGCAGGCAGAAGGAAGCTTATGGCATTTAATCTTGGCGGCCACCACCACTTACCTAAAAACAAAAAAATGGGAATATCGCACTCCCTGCCCAAGTCACAAAAATCTGTTCCCTGTTACCATCATGCAGAGCTTCATAAAAGCATTGGAGTGGATGGTTTTCATCATTTGGATGACTAATTAAGCAATATTCACCCTAATTTTCCCTAAATGGGCAATAGAGCTTTTGATATCCAAACTTCTTAAAGCTTAGGGATTTTTTCACCCCTGTGAAAAAATTGCTACTGCAATTTCCAACTTTTGGAAGTTGCACTGGCCATTAATAGTGCCTGAATCTTCACAAAAATTCAGTGCTAAGAGATGAGAAAAGAAATTTTCTTTAAATGTGATCTGCTCTCTTTTCTTTAAAAAATAAATAAATGAATAAATAAATAAATAAATAAATAAATAAGCTTCTGAGATTGCACAGTGGCCCTGTCTGGATGCATGTATTCTTTTTGTCAGTGACTCAATATCTTTTAGATTACGGTGTATTAAAATAAACCAAGAGAGCCTAGAGGGAAAAAATAAACATGACATTTGTCTTGAACTCATAAAGGGATTCATACAACAAAGAATTTAATAAAAATCATTACCAGCTAAAAGCAATGCCAAAATTTAATTATACATTTTTCAACCCCCAAAGTAAATGCTCTAACATCTAAACCCACTGAAAAGCTGCCAGCTTTATTACTGCCATACCTATAGTATTTTCTGAAGCAGTCTCATTTAATTCTTGAATGCATGACCACCTAGCACTGCAGGTAGAGAAAATCTTTCTGTTGCGCTAAAATAGCTTCTATTCTCAAAGGCCCGTAGCAATCCATCAATCTTATCCTCTTGGGTAATTAGGCCCCTTCCCCGTTTCCAGGCAGACGTTGTGGAGGATGCTGCTAAGCTCACAGGCAAGTCTGGCTGAATTACAACAATGTCCAGGGCTGGATTGTCAGCCACTGTGTTGTTCTCAGTCCCTATCAGCCATGGCATTTTTTCAGAAGAGAAATTAGTCCCTCTGCCAACTCCTATATTTTGTATAAGCCCAGATGTCACACTTTGCTAATGTCATACTAGACTGTAATATTTTTATAACTTAGTGTAGAAAACCAAAGCTGAGCCAAATAGACACATTGCTGCCAGATGGGTGACCTTTATTTACTGATAAAAGTTTTTTAAATCATAAAACTTGAACTTATTAGAAAATGAGCTGAGTTTTCAAATTCACATGTGAGCCTAATCCTCTCTCCCACTGAGAATAGGAGAGAAGATGAGCTCCTAGAAATACAAAGTGTATAGAAATCCCATCTTCATGGAGCAGGGACAGGGGAGATGAATCTCTCCCTGGTGCATGGATTTGCTGAGCACAGGAATGACTAAAATCGTCTCATGAAAGGAACTGTGGTGCAACCCCGGCAAGCCTGTGAGTTAAAACACACAGCCACCTGCCTTCAAAGCAGGATGAGAATGCTTATTGTGAAGAACTGGCTTGTCTTCCTCCCATGTGTCTAGCCTGGAGAGGAGGATGAAGTAGACTGTGAGGTTTCCCAGGCATCAAAGCCATTCCTGAACAGTAATGAAATTTCTAATTGATCTAATCATGTTATTTTTGCCTATAAGCAAGGGCAATTATCCCTTCTTCATATTTCCCTGTAGATGTATTTTCTTTGAAAATGTTTTTTTATCCTGACCCAAGTGTTATTTTCTTCGTTGGGATTGGCTCTGAATATGGCTAGGATTGTAATGGGACCTTTTCCCATTCTAATTCTTTCTTCCCCAAATTATTCTCCCTACATATTTACTGATATTGAACTCTGAATATTCCATATATTCATGACCTTGAAAGCAGAAATTGACCTCTTCTGTCATCAATAGTCCACTTATTACTTTAATAATGATAAATGGCTTTGCCAATATGCTTACACCATTATACTCTCCAGAATGTTACTTTTAAATATGTTACTTTTATGTTTGTTAATAATTTGCACCCTAACTCATCTGAACTGTATCACCTTTTGATTACACTATTTTTAGTTAAAAAACAATCACATTTTCCCACACCTCATATTCTTCAGGCAGTCTAATTTTTTATCAAATCAAATTATAATATATTCAGAAACCAAATATTCTGCCCTAATGACCCCCGATTCAGATATATTGAGACATCTATCCACCTTTTTTCTTTTCTCTCCTTGTTTCCCTTCTAATATTGAGGGTCACATGAACTCAATTTTAATCGTGGGTTGTACCACAAAATTATGGTTCTCCACCACAAAATTATCCCCTCAACCAGCTAGTCAGAATTCTTCCCACTTATGACTAATATCTAAATGGTTAGGCATTGTGTGCCACAATTTTTAAGATGAGCACATCACTGGGAGGGTTAATATATTTGGGCTTGCAGTCAAGGGACTTGGGTTCAACTCCAAGCTCTACCTCTTGCTATTCATGTGATTGATATTAGACATCTCATGTAAATGTTCTATACCACTACAAAGGGAAGATGGCCATAACTGCCTGGAATTATCCCTATTCTGGCAAACATTAAACTACATACATATAAAAATATTTTGTAACTAAATATCATAAGATGTACTATTAGCATCAATATTTGTCATCCTTTGCTTACCACAATCCGTTACCACAAATTTCTCCTCCTGGGAATTTTGGCTCAGCCAGGCTCACTCTACCAATTTACCAACTCACAGTTGTGTCCACTGTCTTCACGAAAGGACTAGCACAGGTTTTACAGCTGTCCGTAGAGTGAGGGCCTTAAGTTCCTCAGTTCATTTTTCTCTCATTACTTACAATGATGAGGTTCACTGAAACGTGCCTAAAATCACGCCTTAAATAAAGTGAGAGCTCAGTCGTTGTTGTTGAATACGTAGATGAAGGAAAAAAATCTGAATTTTAGACTAACAGAGAGGCAATGGCAGTATATCAATGTACATGTGACTATACTTGTAAGGTCAAAAGAAAAAAAAAAGAGAAGAAAAGACATTTTCTCAATCAGGGTGTGCAGCATAATGCTCACAAATCTTATATTTCTCTCCTTTCGTTAATACTGAAAATAGAATTATGAAACTCCTAACAGCCTATTATTAAGAGTAACATTTTCTGAGCAATTACTATGTGCCAGACAGAACCTGAGTATGCAAAGATGACTAAACCTCCCTAGAGTGATTTATATGCATCATTATCCTATCTGGATCTAACCTGTGCTTCTTTGGAAATTACTTTTTTTGTGCCTAACTGAAAGCATTTGTTTAAAGCACCTATACTTAAAAACAAAATCCAAGCAGTAATTTATCTAGCAAACTGCTTTCACCAAAAGCTTACCTGTTTTTTCCCATCAAGTATCCTGAATTAAGGCTGTAAAATCAATTGACCGTAGACAGTATCCTCTTAAGAATTACAACAAAAACCTTTGCTAGTAACTTCTTTTAACTAACAGTTTTGTAAGATAAATAATGCTAGGGATGCAAGTACCAGCAGCAATCAGGGCATCAGGTTCTGCACCAGCCATTCCTCAGGTTTATCTTCGGCCTCGGTTCCCATTATCTTGGTGCTCTGAAAGCGGACTTTTCTCATTTGTTCTTTAATCCGTTATTCAGGTAATTTCTCTGTCCCTTGTGTACCTCTAAAGAGTTTTCCCCAGCTGCAAGGACTGATTTTGTTTCTAAATAGTCTTGCTTTGTTTTCATCCCTTACTGTCTTTCCCAAATATTTCTCCCACCATTGACACTGTGTTCTTTTCACCTTCAATGACCTACCTCACCCTGGGATTGTTTATCTTTCTTTAAATTTCCTCCTTCCAAAGCAAACTGCCACCTTTAAGAAGTTCCTTAATTCTTATGCCACTATCGCAACAATTTGTTTTTTTTCTTGGTGACGAATAATTTTTCCCCAATTTAGTTTGTCGTGTATCTTTTCCTCTAAGTGAATTCTCATGGCATATGGCGGGGATATTATCTGTGCCTTTCCGCAGAAAGACTCTAGATACTTTATCTCCTATTTCATCGTGACATTCCCTGCTGGGGCCATCTTTTCCCGTCATGCAGCAGAGTTCTCCTCAGAACATTAATCTGGTAGTGCCCGGAAATGGAGATAACCCTTAGGCATATTTTCTCATGCGTATGTGTGGCACAGCAGGGACTTCATAAGTTTCATACTCCATCTTCCCATGACTTTTCATAATAATATTTGAAGGGGACTCTTAAGGCATCCACCAGCCTGGTGGTAAAAGGAAAGATTGCAGGTTCTAATGCTGGCTGTGCTCAGAGATGCCCCTGGTCACTCTGTTATGGTAGAACAGCAAAGGAGTGTGAAAACATCTACATCAGTGTAACTTTCTTTTCCTAGTAGCCAGAGAAATGAAACCAACTCAAAGCCTGACCTCCCTTGGTAATTCCTATCGATATCAAATCTGCCTTGAAATGCACTTAAAATCATGACTTGAATAAAGTGAGAGCTCAGTCGTTGTTGTTGAATACATAGATGAAAGGAAAAAAATCTGATTTTTAGATAAATATAAAGGCAATGGCAGCAATACTGTATGACTGGTAAACCTCTGCCATTCTCTAGAGTAGTGAATAGATAATCACACTTCAGAGAGAACTGTGGAATTTGGCAGAAAAATGATGGGAAACACCTAAAGCAAGGAAGGAGAGGAAAGTGAGGCAGGCTGTTTGGCCAGAATCATCAGCTGGGAGCTTGGAGAGAGATTCCTCAACATGGGGAAAGGGCATATGGGAGACCCCCAGCATTCCACATTCCCACTGTAAACTCCTGCAATCCTAGCCAAAGGCAAGCCCTTCAAGCCTCACAGGCTCTCAAATTAGCAGAGAGCTGTCTGAAAACTGTGCAATGGCACTGATTGAAGGAGGGAGCTCATGCTAGGTCCCATACACTCCTCAAGACTTAAATAGCTACCACCATAAACCATATCGTGCTAAATGTCCAGGGACTGGAGAAGTTGCCCACCTGCCAGGCCCACTGCTGCCACTACCAGCATCAGAGCAAGCCACCTAGAGGCCTATGATCTGGCCTGCCTGGACCTGCTAACGCTGGTGCTGATATGTTTTGGCTCTGGGTCCTCACCCAAATCTCATCTTGAATTGTACTCCCATAATTCCAACATGTAGGAGGGACCCAGTGGGAGATAATGGAATCATGGGGCGGTTTCTCTCACACTGTTCTCATGGTAGTGAATAAGTCTCAGGAAAACTGGTTTAGTAAGGGGAAACCAATTTTGCTTGATATTTCATTCTGTCTCTTGCCTGCTGTGACGTAAAACATGCCTTTCACCTTCTGCCTTGATTTTGAGGCCCTCTCCAGCCACATGGAACTGTGAGTCGAATTCAACCTCTTTTTTTTTTTTGGAAATTACCCAGTCTCAGGTATGTCTTTATCAGCAGCATGAAAATGAATACAGGTTCCAGTGTATGCCAACCCCAGGGTCCAAGTACAAGTATAGTCAGCCCACTGCTGCTACCACTGATGCCCAAAAACTGGCCCCTTGGCAACCCAAGCCACAGCAAAACTTCACCACACTTTCCACTAACCACCACATCATTACCACTGAGGAAATTACGGACATCACTGAGCTGTTACAGCTGAGGAAATCATACAGAGACTGCACTACTGCACACACTCAGAATCAAGGCCAAAGTTCTCTATTCAGCCAACACCATAAATACATCTTCAGGAAAGTTTCCTCCCCTACAAAAGCAAGTTCAAATAATTTAAATAAGCTACTATTACTTCAGATGTGTATGTATTAAAGTAAAAACATAGAAAATATGACAAAGCAAGGAAACACACCTCCAAAGGGACACAGTAACTCTCCAGCAACAGATCTCGATTAAAAAATTATGACATCCCAGAAAGTACATTCAAAGTATCAATTTAAAAGAAGCTCAGTGAGATATAAAAAGCCCTGAAAAACAATACAAAGAAAACAGAAACAATTTGGAATATGAATGAAAAATCTACCAAAGAGATAGGTGTCATAAAAAAGAACCAAACAGTAATTCTGGAGCTGAAGAACTCATTAAATGAAACAGAAAACACATTTGAAGGCTCCAACAATACACTAAACAGAAGAAAGAATCTCATAACTTGAAGGCAATTCTCTTTAAATAGCCCCATCAGGCAAAAATAAGGAAACGATAAATTTAAAAGATAAAAAAGATAAAATAAAGAAAAGATAAAAGATAAATTTAAAAAGATAAATTTAAAGATAAATTTAAAACAGTGAGCAAAGACTACGTGACATATGAGAGAACATAAGGCAACAAAATATTTGAATTTTTAGAGTCCCAATTCTAGCAAGATATTTAGACATTTAAATAAAAGAGCCTCAGAGATCCCCAGATACATTGCAAAAACATCTCCACAGCACATTATAGTCAAACTGTCAAAAGTCAACAACAAAAAGAAAATACGAAAAACAGTAAGAGAAAAGGGTCTAATTACTTATAAGGATTCCCCAATCAGACTACAGTAGCGGACTTCTCAGTAGAAACTTCATCAGCCAGAGAGACTGAGATGTTAGTTTCAAGGCACTAAAAAAAAAAAAAATGCCATCCAAGGAATATTTGGCCTGCAAAATTATCCTTCATAAATGAAGAAAAAAACAAAGTTTTTCCCTATCAAACAAAAGCTGAGGAATTCATCATCACTAGATCAGCTCTACAAGAAATGCTTAAGGGAGTCCTATATCTGGAAGCAAAAAAAGAGATATCTTCCATTATGAAAACACATGAAAATATAAAATCCACTACTAGAGAAAATATACAAACAGGAGAAGTTTCAAATATTACCACCGCAGAAAACCACTAAACCACAATGATAAACAGTAAGAGAGAAAGAAAGAAAAGATATATCAAACAACTAGAAATCATTTGATAAAATGACAAGCACCTCACACATCAATAATAGACTTGAATTAAACAGATTAAACTTTCCACTTAAAATATATAGACTGGCTGAATGGATACAAAAAATATATAAAATAAAGTAAACATTACCTCACTGTATGCTGCCTACCAGAAACACATCTCACCTCTGGAGATACATATAGGCTGAAAGTAAAGGGAAGGGAAAATATATTTTATGCAAATGGAAACCAAAAATAAACAGGAGTAATTATATCAGATAAAACAGACTTCAACTCAAGAACAGCAAAAGGAGGGAAAAAAGCTCATTATATAATGATACAGGGATCAAGTCAGCAAAAGGTTAAAACAAATATTAATATATATGCACCCACCACTGGGGCATCCAGATATATAAAGCAAATATTAATAGATTTAAAGAAAGAGACAAACTCCAATTCAGTAATAGTTATAGACTTAGACACCACACTCTCAGTATTAAACAGATTACTGAGACAGGAAATTAAGAAGAAACATTGGATTTAAACTGCACGTTAGGCTACATTGATTTAACAGATATTTACAGAACATCTATCCAGTGTCTACATAATGCACATCATTCTCATCAGCACATGTTACATTCTCAAGGACGGACCACATATTAGTTCACAAAATAAGTCCTGACAAATTTTTTCAAAATTGACGTTATGTCAAGTATCTTTTCAAACCACAATGAAATAAAATTAGAAAGCAATACGAAGAAGAGCTTTGAAAATTGTACAAATCCATGGAAATTTAAAAACTTGTTCCTAAATGACCATTGGGTCAAAGGAGAAATTAAGAAAAAAAGTTTTTAAGAATTGAAACAAATGAAAATGAATATAGAACATATGAAAACCCATAGGATATAATACAAGTAGTGCTAATAGGGAACTTTATAGCAATAAGTGCCTACATCAAAAAAGTAAAAAGATTTCAAGATTGGTACAGTTTTCAAAGTTCCTCTTGCCATTGATTTAATCTTATTTCACTGTGGTTTGAGAAGATACCTGATACAATGTTAATTTTGAAAAAATTTGTCAAGACTTATATGTGGTCCATCCTGGAGTATGTTACATGTGCTAATGGGAATGATGTGCATTCTGTAGACATTAGATAAATGTTCTGTAAATATCTGTTAAATCTATTTAGTCTAATGTACAGTTTAAATCCAATGTTCCTTTCTTAATTTTCTGTCTCAGTAACCTGTTTAATGCTGAGAATGGGGTGTCAAAGTCTACAACTATTACTGAACAACCTGCTCGTAAGTGACCACTGGGTCAAAGAAAAAATTATGAAAAAATTTCTTTAAAAAATTGAAACAAATGAGAATGAAAACACAACATACAAAAACCCATGGTATATAATAAAAGTAGTGCTAAGAGGGAAGTTTATAGCAATAAGTGCCTACATTAAAAGAGTAGAAAGATTTCAAATAATGATGCACCTCAAGGAACTAAAAAAGCAAGAGCAAACTAAACACAAAATTAGTGCAAAGGAAAAATGACAAAAATCAGAGAAGAATTAAATAAACTAGAGACTAACAAAATACAAAATATTAATTAAAGGAAAACTTGTTTTCTGAAAAGATTCATAAAATTAATAAACCACTTGCTAGATTAACCGTGTAAAAAAGAGAGATAAACCGAATAACAAAACCAGAAAAGAGAAAACATTTCAATCAATACCACAGAAATACAAAAGATTATCCAAGACTATTATGAACAAGTATACACTAAAAAATTAGAAAATCTAAAGAAAATTGATAAATTCCTGGAAACATACAACCTATCAAGATAAATCAGGAAGAGAAAGAAAACCTGAAGAGACCAATTATAAGTAACAAGATCAAAACATTAATAAAAAGTCTTCCAACAATAAAAAGTCCAGAACTAGATGGCTTCACTGCCAAATTTTATCAATCTTTCAAAGAATGACTAACACCAATTCTTATCAAACTATTCCAAAACACTAAAGAGGAGGGAATTCTCCCTAATGCATTCTATGAGGCCAGCATTACCCTGAAACCACCAGCTCAGGACACACAAAGAAAACTAGAGAGCAATGTTGCTAATGAACATAGACACAAAAATCCTCAACAAAATACTAGCAAACCAAATCTGACAGCACATCAAGAAAAATAATAATACATCATGATCAAGTGAAAATTTTCCCAGGGATGTACAAATAATCCAACAAACACAAATCAATAAACATGACACATCACATCATAGAATGAAGGACAAAAACTATATGATTTTCTTAATTGACACAGAAAGCATTTTATAAAATTCAACATTTCTTCATGATAAAAATGCACAGAAAGAACATAGGCATAGAAAGAACATATATCAAAATAATAAAAGTCATGGGTGACACACCCACAGCTAACATCAAACTTAATATTATGGAATGAAAACTGGAATAAGACAAGATGTCCACTCTCACCACTTATATATAACATACTACTGGAAGCCCTAGCCACAGCAATCAGGCAAGAAAAAGAAATAAAAGTGTTCTGTATTGGAAAAGAGGAAATTAAATTGTCCCTCTTGCTGATATGATCTCATATGTAGAGATCCTAAAGACTTCACCAAAAAACTCTTAGATCTGATAAATAAACTTATTAAAGTTGTAGGATACAAAATCAACATATAAAAATCAGTAGCATTTCTGTATACCAATAATAAACTAGCCAAGAAAAAAATCAAGAAGGCAATCCCATTTACAAAAGCTATTAAACAATACCTAGCGATATGGTTTGGCTGTGCCCCCACCCAAATCTCAACTTGAGTTGTATATCTCAGAATTCCCACGTGTTGTGGTAGGGACCCAGGGGGAGGTAATTGAATCATGGAGGCCAGTCTTTCCCATGCTATTCTCATGATAGTGAATAAGTCTCATGAGGTTTGATGGGCTTATCAGAGGTTTCCACTTTTGCTTCCACCTCAGTCTCAGGTATGTCTTTACCAGCAGCATGAAAACAGACTAATACATCTAGAAATAAATTTAACCAAGAAGGTGAATGATCTCTACAAGGAAGCTATAATGTGCTGATGAAAGTAATTGAAGATGACACAAACAAATGGAAAGGCATACCATGCTCATGGATCAAAAGAGTCAATATTGTTAAAATAATCATAATCATATTTCTCACAGCAATCTACAGATTTAATGTAATCCCTACCAAAATACCAAAATCACTTTTTCATAGAATTAGAACAAACAAGCCTAAAATGTGTATGGAACCAACAAAGAACCCAAATACTTAAAACAATCCTGAGCAAGGAAAAAAAAAGGAAAAAATCTGGAGGCATCATACCACATAACTTCAAACTATACTACAAGGATATCATAACCAAAATAGCATGGTATTCATATAAAAAAAAACATAAACCCATGAAACAGAAGAAAATCTAGAAATAAATCAGCATATTTATACCCAACTAATTTTTGTCAGATGTGCCAAGAACGTACACTGGGGACAGGACACCCACTTCAATAAATGGTGCTGGGAAAATTGGACATCTATATGCAGAACAACAAAACTGGACCCCTATCTCTTGCCATATACAAAAATGAACACAAGATAGATGAAATACTTAAATGAAAGACCCGAAACTGCAAAATTACTAGAAGAAAACATAGGGAAAATACCTCAGGACATTGGTCTAGGCAAAAGCACAGACAACTAAAACTAAAGTAGACAAATGGGGCTATATGCAACTAAACAGCTTCTGCACAGCAAAGAAAACAATCCAAAAACTGAAAAGAAAACCCGATGAACGGGAGAACATATTTGCAAACTATTATTCCAAAAAAGCATAATATTCAGTAATATATAAGGAAGTCAAATAACTCATCAGTTAGAAATACAAATAATCCCATTGAAAAGTAGGCAAAGGATATGAATAGACATTTCTCAAGAGAAGACATACAAATAGCCAACAGATGTACGAAAAAATGCTCAACACCACTAATCATCAGGGAAATACGAATCAAAACCACAGTTAGGTATCGGCTTACATCTGTTAGAATGGCTATTCCTAAAATAAGGATGCAGAGAAAAGGAATGTCTTATACAGTTGTGGTGCGAATGTAAATTAGTACAACTACGATGGAGAACAGTATGGCTATTTCTCAAAGAACTATAGAACTACCACACAATCCAGCAGTACCACTTCTGGGTATTTACCCCAAGGATAAGAAATCAGTATATCAAAGAGATACTAGCAATAGTGCTGTGTTTTATCATAGCACTATCAAAATAGCAAAGATATGGAATCAACCTAAGTGTCTACCTATGGAAGAATAAAGTAAATGTGATACACACACACACACACGTGAAATAATGGTGTTGTGTCCCCAGTGTATGTTCTTAGCATGTTTGTCAAAAATTAGTTGGGTACAAATACATGGATTTCTGGATTTTCTTCTGTTTCGTTGGTCTATGTTTCTGTTGTATACCAATACCATGCTATTTTGGTTATGATAGGTACCTTGTAGTACAGTTTGAAGTCAGGTGGTATAATGCCTCCAGCTCTTTTGCTTCTTATATTTAATGTGGAATATATATGCCACATCATATATATAAGATAAACTATTGTGTTGAATATAGTCCCATTTGTCTATTTTTGTCTGTGCTTTTGCCTAGACCAATGTCCTGAAGTATTTTCCCTATATATATAAAATGGAAAACTATTTGACCATAGGAAAAACAAAGGAAACATGTTACTTGCAGCAACGTGGATAGAACTGGAGGTCATTAGACTAAGTGAAATAAACCAGGCACAGGAAGACAAATATCTCATGTTCTCACTCATATGTGGGAGCCAAGAAACTGGATCTCATGAAGGTAAAGAATAGAATGGTGATTACCAGAGTCTAGGAAGGGTGGCATGGTGGAGGGATGAAGGGGGAAAAGAGAATACAAATATATTTATTACTACTGAACTGTACACTTAAAACTGGTTAGAAATAGTAAAAAAAAAAAAAAAAAAAAAAAGTACGTCAACACTAAAAGAAATCATAATAAAATCAATAGAAACGTGAAAAACCATGTTGATTACGGTTTCTTTTTCCATATCTCACTGCTACTGTTTTCCTCTCGAGCCTCAGACCCTCCATGTAACACTCTCCTTTCTCCTCTTCTCTGAGGGGAAAATTTACATGATCCTAAGAAGTCTCCCTTCATATCCCCACTTTGTAGTATCATGCATTAAGCATATGGTGACCATGTCTTCCCTCTAATAATCATTTTAATCAGGAGAGAACTCCTTTGGAAACTACTTTACAGATAAGAAAATTAAGATACAGAAGAGTTAATTAATTTTTCAAAGGTTAAAAATTGCTCTGGTTTGAACATTTGTGTGCCCCCAAAATTCATATGTTGAAATCCTCACCCTTAAAGGGATGGTATTAAGAGATGGGACCTTTAGGAAGTGATGAGGTAGTCCTCATAATGGGATTAGTGCACTTGTAAAATAGACCCCAGACAGCTGCCTCGCCTCTTCCACCATGTGAGCACCCAGTGAGATGGCGTGATTGATGAGCCAGGAAATTAGTCCTCACCAGACACCAAATCTGCTTGCACCTTGATCACAGACTTTCCAGCCTCTAGAACTGTGATAAATAAATTGTAATGTTATAAGCTATCCAGTCTATGGCATTTTGTTATAGGAGCCCCAGTGAACTAAGACCAAAAATTAAATCAAATATGAAATGTAACTCTTTGAACTTGAGCTATTTATGGCAGCCTGGTTCTATGCTATCTTGACCTTGGATGGAAAGGGGAACAAATTAGAGTAAACTGTCATTCTGTCTCTCTGGAGTGTCATTTTGTACCTTCATTTAAATAGATACCTGCAATCATATAATTTTTCAAGAAGAGTCTAACATTTTCTTTCAGAGTATAGCTACTAGTTCATATTTTAAGTAACATGAGAAACACTCAAGGTAAACCAAATAACATCAGGTTTGCTCTCAACCACACTCAATTCTGGGCCTGTTTGTCCTATGAACTTGCTTGATGTCTATAGAAAGTCATTTAACTCTGATAGGTCTCAGTTTCCTTATTCATAAAATAAATGGACTATATTTTCCTCAGGGTCTATTCCAGATCTAACTGTTTTTAATTTATGCTATAAGACAAAAACAGTCATTGCCAACTTTCTCAATATTCTAGACATGTCCCCTGAGATATCACATGCTGGGAGAATTTTATCTGCAAAATCCTAGGCATAAAAGTAAGTAAGTAAAACATGAAAGGCTTATTAAACAAGCCATACCACTTAAACTGGGGTATGACAAGTGTACCCTCCACTAATAAAGTGATACAGCTTTCTAATCCACTGAGAATACAAACCAAGACTGGCAATACAGATGTCAGATATGTTCTGTACTGCACCAATACATCGATATGTCACTTTTCAGTTGAAATTACAATTTTTGACAGCCTACATCCTTCTTCCTACAGAGAAAATAATTCTATAGCCTTTTAATATTTTTATAGTTTCTGCAGCATTGCAAGCTCAAATCAGAATAACTTAAGTAGTTTAATGTCACTTCCTTAAGACCACTTTTTCTGCAGAAGTAAATTTCTGTACACAAATCTGAATTTAATCCATATGAGCATGGTGTGCAACTAGGTCAATTCAGGTGTTGTCAATGCAAAGAATGAAAGCTGGTTTCAAGATTTAGTGTCTCTAGAAATCTTTTTTAGAAAATATTCATTAAACAAATGAAATTTTAAAAAACAATTCTTCTCCCTTATTATATGCATATTAATTACCTGGGGATATTTAAAATGCAGGTTCTGAATTAGTAGTTCAGAGACAGGAACTGTGATTGGGGGCTAAACCATCTGGGGTTGTCTGAAACAGAAGAGTTTCCTGGGACAAAGGACTTTTCTTGCTAAAACTGGGTATATTCTTAGCAAACCACCACCGCGAATCTGTCACTCTACCTGAGATTCTGCACTACCAAGAAGCACTCAGATACTGCTGCTGATGTTGGTCCTTGGATCAAATTTTGAGGAACAAAAGCCGGGGGCTGGTTTTAGAACCTGTGGTACGGGTAGCTGGTTTCAAAATTTTCTTTCTCCCTTAGTACTTGTGTGATCTTATGCAAGTTTCTTTACTTATCAAGTCTCAAATCACCAACTGAAAATTAGGATAGTAATAAATACCCACTTCGCAGAGCTGTGAGCTTTAGAAAAGATAAAGAGCATAAAGTTCCTGGTCTATTAGGAATTCTTGACAATTGTTAGCTTTTGGTGTCATCGTCTTAATATTTTCTCTGATAAAATATCAGTTAAATGAATATCATTATAGTATACAACTGTTGAAATAAAACTTGATTAGATATGATCTTGACACTTGGCTGAATTGAAAGAAGATTTTATTTCACTTTTATCAAGTCTGGGCCAATATGTCTTTAGAAAGTCAAGTACATATGGCAAAATAACTAATATATGTACAATTTCATGCTTTACAAATACATGTGCAAATGGTGATAACCTGCATCTGCATCAAGTTAAATGTACCAGAATAATTGTCTTCCCGTTCAATATTGAGTCAATTCAAGGAAGAGAAATTCCAATTTAACCGCATCAATTCATAAGTAAAATAATCGAAGAAGAAAGAAATCAAAATCCTATTTAGTCAATGATTGAGTCAAACCATATAGAGAACTTCCTTGGAATTCATTTTTAAAGTGCAGTTTTCAGGAGGTGATTCATCCTTTTGGATGTTAAAATCATGTCACCAAATACTATAATGGTAAGTAAAATAATGTAACATGTTATTCGGACCTGAGGTGAGAAAGGCTTGAAGTAGGAGACAAGTAAAGAAATGGGACAGAAGTGCAGAGTCCTGAGAAGAAAAAAATGATGGGATACAGAACGTGGCCTGAAACACAAAGTACAGGACACCAAGGTCAAAGACAACTCTATGGTTCTAAGCTTTATATACTAAGTGTTAAAATATACCAAAAAAACCTACAAAACCTCATAAGGATGATAATTTAAACCTAAATCAATTATTACTCAATTCTACTAACATTATTAGTCATATTTTTAATTTCCTATTATAACTATCTTTTAGAAAATAATTTCCATATTGAAATAAATTAAAAGCTGATGATCATTAATGTGGATTTATTTTGCTTCCTCTGACTTCCAATGTTTCTACCATATAGCCTAGCATCTGAAATTTATTGAAAAAAAAATTGCGAGCATACCAGACAGGTTCATGATTATTAAGCCCTTAGGGCTACTGTTATCTTGCTCACTCGCTGGGCCTGCAGGAGCTGTGGCTTTGATTCATGATGTGGAAAGGATCGTTATCTAATCAATCAGCAAGCCAAATGACACAGAATAATTTATTTCACATTAACATCATTTACTAGCCTGGGCATATGTAACTTCTTAATAATGCTTAAGACATTGGTTTTACAATAAAAAATCTTAAATCACGTATTTTATATTTCCTATGACAGACGAGAAAAAAGGAGGAAACCAAAGCTTTTGGAGAAGGGCTGCAACTAGCACTTAGTTCTTCTAACTCCTCATGTTAGCCTGTTTTCCTTACTCCAATATTGACAGAGAATAAAGAAGAAAAATTGCATCAGCGCTTGAGCATTGATCATCTACTTTGTGATTTGTCAATGCTTTTAAAAGGAAAAAATGCTTTATCCTTGCCATGCCCTTTTATAGACACTTGTTTCTTCTTCCTCCTCTGTTGATTCTGTTCACAGTTTTCTAAACTTCATCTTCCTATGAACTTTAATGATAACATATTCAAGAGCATTCATTAATGCAGCACAGAATCATCATAAAGGAAACACAAAACTTGGGGCACAAATGAAGGCTTAATACACCCACAATGTCTTAGATGAAGCACATCCCCAAGGCAAGTATGGTCTGTAAGCATCTTACATCATACCCAAGTGTCTTCAATGTGGACATCAGTCGGTTACCGATTTGAATATTTAATTTTCTAAGCTCCTGTGTGTTCAAATTTTTGCAATCTATCGTTAATTTATTCTTTAAGCAACACACACTTCTATGAATAAAGTAGGTTTATGTAAGTATACCATCCTTCGGTGTCCTAGAATCTTCAATATGTCCCGGGCCATCTAGTGTAAAAAACTTCCTGTCTTACGGAACTACTTAAAAAAAACCCTGATGTTTCCAGGACAATTTCATCTGACCTTTATGTGAAAACCACCATCCTCCCTCCGACCCTCACACTTGACAACTGATTTTAAACCATCTCCCAGGTGCCTAAGTAAGCAAAGTCACACATGTACACATACAAAATTTGTGTTCTTTATCAAAACTTAGCTCGGGAGGGGAAATTCTGTGGCTGTTACCTGCAGATGTTTTATTTGAACAGATATTATAAATGGATTTTAATTGTGCTTTTGGATGTAAAACACCCACTAAGGAATAGCCCTAATAGACCTGTAGGAACTCAATAAAATAAATCAATAGCATATGTCCTGGAAGAGTATTGCACTTTCTAACATTTTGATCAATACTGACATTTGACCCATAAAATGTGTCATCTGTTAAGTTTTTTTTTGTGAAAATTTGCTGATACAAGTGCAACTACATACAAGAAAATGTATTAAGGAGAACTTTATTTTCCCCTGCTCTTGCCAGCGTTTTTCTGACACGTCACCATGCTATCACCTCTCTCTCTTGTTCATGCAGCTCTTGTTGCAGGAAATAATAATAATCATCTTTCTTTGTGTCAGATCCTCATTCTCCTCTCAATCTCAAATGTCCACATTGGACCATCACCTACCAGGTCATTATATTAGCTCACTGCATGCAATTACATGTACCAGTGGCACAGCAAATCGCAGGATTAAATCTGAGTTCTTTTTAAAACACAGTACAAGGTAACGCAGCCAAATAGTTCTAAATTCAGATTCACAGCAACTTCTAGACTGCTGTGAGTAGCAGGGAGGCATATGATCAGGCTCCTTGTAGGCCCTTGGTCGAAGCAGAATCAATCTGACTATTGGCTCATTTGTCCTTCCTCATGTTGCTTTATTTGTCCAGCTTTAGCTGAAGTACACAGACTAGAAAACTTATAGTTGCCTGTTACTAATGACACAGAGAAAGCTAAAATTTTATTTTTGAGAAACAGCAAAAATGCCAAAAAAAAGACCAAGCTAAGAGGCCAGATGACAGGGTAACCTAAAAATCTAAGATTTGGGGTAAATTTTGCAGAAGACAGAACCGGATAAAATTACCATACTGTGGTCTGGCAGTGCAAATACTTAAACACAATAAATTCAAGATAAAAAGTGTAACATATTTTTAAAATATATGGAGAATGCAGAGAAGCAATGATTGGAATTTTAAGTTTAAGTGGGTATTATACAGAGAGAGGAAAATATAATATTTATTGAAGCCTTACGAGGTGCCAGGTCTTTACAACCTGTGAGAGAAGCATTCCCAGTTCCATTCCCCGGTGAGGAAATCATGGTTCAGAAAGGTGAATTAATGTCTCTGGGTCACCCAACTACTGAATTAAAAAGCTGAGATTCAAACCTGGGCCTGTCTAAATTATAGAGCCTTCATGATTTTTCACCAAGCCATTCTGCTGATCACTTTTATTATCTTAGCAGCCAAACCTCTGAAATATTAAAGTTTATGATCTCTTGCTCCTTCCATGTGCTTTGTAAACTTTTGCACTATTGTATATTCTGTGTTTATGCAGAATGCTGAGCAGACTCTCACAGTTTCCCTTTTCTAAATCACACTGCCTATTTTTAAAGACTAAGATGTAGCATCATCTTAGGTCATGATATGGTTTGGCTGTGTCCCTATCAAATCTCATCTTGAATTCCCATGTGTTGTGGGAGGGACCCAGTAGAAGGTAATTTAATCATGGGGGCAGGTCTTTCCCGTGCTGTTCTCATGATAGTAAAAAAGTCTCACCAGATCAGATGATTTTAAAAAGGAGAGTTTCCCAGCACATGCTCTCTTCTCTTGTCTGCTGCCATGTGAGACATGCCTTTCACCTTCCGCCATGATTGTGAGGCCTCTGCAGCCATGTGGAACTGTAAGTCCAACAGATCTCTTTCTTTTGTAAATTGTCCAGTCTCAGGTATATCTTTATCAGCTGTGTGAAAATGGGCTAATACAGGTCACCTGTTCTCTGAGACTGGGAGATGGACAAGTATTGAGGGAAAGGAAAAAAGCTACACAAGTCTCCCACAAAACCAAACAGAGCTAAGTTAGAGTTTGTGGGGAGTGATAAGTAGTGAAACTTTTTAAGCAAGAGAAGAATAAAGAAAACATTCAGTGTTGTAGTTACCTCAAGGGAAAGGCAGAAAGATGTGATTGTGGATGGAAACTTACATAGACTCAATGCCATTTTGTATTGATTGAGTGCTTACATTGGTGGAGAGATTACAGGCATAGAATCTATTATTAAGCGTTGTAAATAATACATATGTTTATCTACTACTTTGTTGTCTCATATATTTTACTTAAAATAAGAAAGTAATTGGTCCAAGCCCAGGGCAGCAGTACAGTCTGGGTACTCTGCACACGCCTGAGGCTCTAAGAGAAGGCCCTGCTCAGCCCCTCCTCCATCTCAACCAAGCAGGGCACACAGCAGCCCATCACTGGTCCAAAGCCTGCTTTACTGAGAGCTGAATCTGTGTCTCTTACGAAGGATTAATACACCATGAGGCAAGTCCTTCTTTTTTATAAATAATTGCAGCTCAGGGACTCCCATCGTGATAAATTCTGAAATGCCTCTCCCTGCTCTCTGTTCTCCTATGCCCCGCTCTATTCTTGCTGGCATGAAAACTTTAATCTTTAAAATTAATTAAGTAAAAATACCAACATATTTGATTGGATATTTGTCAATATGAGGCTGAAAAGAAAAAAAATAGTGTTTTATAATACCAGCTGGTAACATACAAAGTAAAACAAAGAACATTCATTTTTGTGAAGCCAGAATGTGTTATTTCCTGTGTCTAAGCAGTTGAGAAGCAGCAGTGTTCTTCTTTCAGTATTTACAGCAATTACAATTTTGCATTCATTTGTCTAAATATTTGGCTTAATGTCTGCTCCCACGTGAGATTATAAGTTTTATGAGGGCAGGCTCTGTCTGTTCATCATGGTCCTCCCAATGCCAAGCCACAGGTCTGAGGACAATTTAGTCGTCATAAGTGAGTGGCCACGTGAGTACATAAATGAACAAAGATTTTAGTATTAAAAAATCTTATACATCCACTGTGATAACGTCATAAGAATAAGACAAGAAATATTTGCTTTAATAAGGGCAATTTTCAATGTACAGAAATTTGAGTCACTAAATCAAGCCATCAGATACATAACAAATCCTGTAGCCCATTCTTATGGTAATATCCTAGATATTAGGTATGGCTGCCATCAGGTTTCATATTCATGTTATTAGCCAATTGGTATAATATAGTTAGAAATAATGCTTCTAGGCAGTAATGAATAGAAAAATTATTAGTGTGTACTTACAGTTTATATACCCACTCTCCTAGAAAAAAATGAGAAGAGTGATTATAGGAAAGTAAATCTCAAATATATATATGTGTGTGTAATATGTATATTTTTTAAAAATTTAGTTGTAATTTCTTACTGTAATTGCTTATACCTAACACATATCCTTCACATACTTTTCATAGTTATTAAACCATTGGTTATATGATAATTCACTCTCCTATTTTGTTTTCAAATATGTACATCTAATAGGAAGATATTGCTACACGGTTTTGAAAAATAATTTTTTCTGAATATCAGTTAAGAAAACTATCATTTCATTTGTATACAAAGCAATTAATTATAGCTACATCCCAGATTTTACCAAAAATTTTTGACAATCACTATATGTGTAAACACCGAGTGCAAAGTAAAGCAATGTGGAGAAAATAAAATAATTGGGTGACAAATTTTATATTTAAAACAAATTGTAATTTAAGTAGTATAAAGTGGAAATGGGAGCATATTAGAGGCTGCTGACAAGGGAGCAGGATTGGGAACTGAGTCAGGAATGCAAGAGTGAGTGCAAGGGGTGGGTGGTGCTTCTGGTAGGATGTGGTTGGCCCCTTAAACCATCTCCAGGCCGCAGTGAAGAGAGTGACTGGACTGTGAGAAAAACTGAGCAAACGTTCCACATCTGTTTCAGAAAAATGAGCCCTAATTCAGAATTCACAAAACAAGAACCAAACTCATGATTCTGTTAAAACATTTTTAAAAAGTAAACAAAGTGACTCACTTTTCGTGAGAGGAGCTAGGAAAAAAATAAATGCCCAGTGGATTTTTGAAAATAATTTTTTAACCTGCTCTCAGTCATTCTACTGGAATCATTTCTATTTTGTGGGTCTTAACAAAGTTGAAAGTTTAAAACTAACCTTGACTAGTCAGAAAGGGCCACACATTGCATCATTCTAGTTATATGAAATGTCCAGATTTATATACAAATTCAAAGATGCATAAAGTAGGTTCGTGGGGCCCAGGCTGGTGCAGAGGGAGAGTTGAGAGGAAATGTGGAGTGACTGTAACAGGCACAGGGTTTCGTTCTGCGGGAATGAAAATGTCCTGAAATTGATGATATTGATGGTTGTAAAACTCTTTGAAAATGCTAAGAGCCATTTACTTACTCTAAGTGAATTATTTGTAGGATATGTGAATTATACAATAAAAGCTGCTTTTAAAAAAACAAGCTAAACCTAGGAGCTTAAAACCACATCACAAGGCACATGCAGGACCGTTCATATCATGCAGAAATAATCTGTTAGAGGATTATTTTAAAAGTTGTTTATAGAATCATATCAATTTAATAGGAATTATATAAGGAGTCTAATTAGTATCCTTTTCTACTACAGAAAAGTGTAAGGACAGTAGATTTAAAAATTAAACTTGGCAGAGTGTGATGGCTCATGCCTGTAATCCCAGCACTTTGGGAGGCTGAGGCGGGAGGATCACCTGAGGCCAGGAGTTCAGGACCAGCCTGGCCAACATGGTGAAACCTCATCTCTACCAAAAATACAAAATGAGCTGGGTGTGGTGGTGCACCCCTGTAATTCCAGCTACTCGGGAGGCTGTGGCAGGAGGATCGCTTGAACCTGGGAGGCAGAGGTTGCAGTGAGCCGAGATCGAGCCACAGCACTCCAGCCTGGACAACAGAGTGAGACTCTGCCTTTAAACAAAGAAACAAACAAACAAACAAACTTTAGGACAAATATGTAAAAGGGAATTTTCATTCAATTTGAAATTCAAGAAAGTCTATGGCACACTTTCTCAGCAAAGATTTTAAAGACTGAACAGATATCTCTAGGGTGGTTTAAACACAGCCCTATATAAAATCCAGTGTGATGGTTAATTTTTTGTGTCAACTTACCTAGGTTATGGTGTCAGTATTTGGTCAAACCCCAGTCTAGATTTCTCAGTGAAGGCGTTTTTTTAGATGTGATTAACATTTAAATCAGTGGACTCTGAGTAAAGCAAATGATTCTTCCTAGCAGTTCAATCAGTTTAAGGACTTTAAGAGAAAAGACTGAGGTTCTTGGATGTACAAGGACTGTTTCACAAGACTGCAATATAGAAGCCCTGCCTGCGTTTCCTGTCTGCCACTCTGTAGAACTCCAACTCAAGACGGCAGCATAACCTCTTCCCTGAATTTTCAGCCTACCAGCCTGCCCTATAGATTTAAGGCTTGCCAGCCCCCACAATCATATCTGTTAATTCCTAAATGTCTTTCTTTCTCTCTTTCTCATGCTGACTAATACAGCCAGCATCAGGAGTCACCCCTTATTCCTTCCTGATGAAAAAACATAATAATCATACCAAGAATATGGAAATTCCTCTCAAGCAGGTGTTTTTCTCAAGCAGACATTTAGGCTTTGAATTTTCAATGCTGAAGCTTAACTGATATCAGCACTGGCCAGGCTAATTTTTGCAAAAGAAAAGTGGACACCAGATACCACAATGTGTAGACATTGTCTTGTGACCAATGCCTCTCTTCCTCATAAGATGGAACAAGTGACTGCCAACCAAAACTCAGCTGGTGGTGACATCTATGCCAGGAGGAGACAGAAAAAAAAATGGAATATGTGATGCATCTGAGATATTTGTGCATATTTTATGGTTTAAACGCATAGAGAGTTATGTGAGGATGAAAACAAAAAGGTGATATCCTGGATCCCTCCTGCATTATTATACATAACGTTTAGGATTCTGTAAATAATTTATATGTAAAAGAGGATATCCAATATGACGATTTTGTGGGGTTAATCTTAACAAAGTTTACATTATCATTTTCATCAATGAAAAGAGCCTTGGGGCAGGATAAGAACCTTATTCACCAACTCCCTATACTATTTCATTGAAGTCTGTGGAGCGGGCTTTGTAGTAATTAAGAATCTATAGCATCTTTAGGAATAAAGAAAAGTTTATTTTTATTAGAAAACCCTACGCACATTTTATTTTTCAAAGCCATGGACATGCCAACAGTAATGAAGCAAAACCGGAAGGAAAACAAACAAAACAAAAACCTTTTAGCTGAAGAACCAAGACCTCACTTAATATTAAGTAAAAGGAAGGAGAGGATTGGAATGGACAAATGATTGAGAAGAGTTAAGAGACAGCTCAATAGGGAGTTTCCATTTTTACTTCTATGATTTTGTTTTACTGTAAAAGGAAAAGGGATAGTACTAAGAATTGGGAAATTATGAAGAGAATTACTGATCTATATCCCTAGAGTGAAGAGGCATTGATTTTCGTCTACAGTTAATTGCAGTGCTATTTTTTAGTACTGAGAGGATGGTGTCTCTTCTCTTGTAATTACAAGTAATGCTCAAGGACACAGATCATTACATGCAATGGCCTCAGAAGTTGAAGATGTTCCCATAGTTTCATATGGGGTCACTAACGACTGGTCCACTCCACCAAAGCAAGGGCCACTCCACTGCCATCTACAAAACTGAAAGGTAAAATGACCTTCTCCCACACAAATTTCCAAATAGTCAACCATAAGTTGTTATTCTATTTGTTTTGCCTAAAATCCTATAGTTTTCTGATTATTGTCTTTTGAGACAGAAAAGTTATTTACTTGCATTTAAAAAGCGCAACCAGAATTATTCTCAAATGCAACTCATGATTTGTAAATAAAAATAACAAAATCAAAGTACGAAAGAGTTAAGTGCTTCTAACTTAGCTCCTAAGTGAATTCAGGGTCTGAACAGGAATTTTAACCACATCTTCTCTGACATGAAGTCAAAAAATACCCTTTTGTGATATGTAGGCAATTCTTGATATATGAATGTACACTGATGAGTCATTGTGGATTCAAATGGTCAACAGAATAACTGGAATGCATAAGTCCTGATTTTTTGAGGTGATACCAATTTTTGTCCCTCAGTTTTATATATCTGCAAGGAATTTTTAAAAAATCTCTCTTCTGTTCAAATTTAGAGGCATCTGTAACAGAAAGAAAAAACAATATTACAAGGAAAGAAAGGGGAAGAGAAAGGAACAGAATGGGAGAAAAGGGGAGCTATGCTGCTAGGAGAGAAGGCATATTCAGAAGTCAAAACTGGTTCATTGAGGGCAAGACATTTAAGAACCTTTCTGAAAGAGATATAAAGGGTTTCGCTGGGCATAGTCTAGAAGAGAGAGATTTAAACAAAACCAATTAAATGTCTTTGCATAATAAAGTGCTCCAGTTATCTACTGCTATATAACAAATCACTTAAAACAATAACTAAACAATTTAAAATATCATTTATTTTGCTTACAAATGTGAGGTTGATTGGACTTATCAAGAAAGTTCTCCTTAGAAGCCTCTCATGCTATTGGAGTCAGATGGTGGCTGGGTTGGGGCCATCTTAAAACCATCTCAGTTCACATGTTTTCCAGAGCTAGGAAGATTGATACAGCTGTGAGGTGAAATAGTTGGGGCTCCCTGACATTGTTCTCAGGAGTGCACGCTTCTGGTGTGTGTTTTGGGGGGCAGAGGTGTAGGTGTGTGTTTGTATAGTCTCCCCATGAATTTCCCCAAATGATGGCTCCAGGATAAACAGACTACTATAAATAAGCAGCTAAAGGCTTTCACATCAGTATCCCAAGAGTAGTAGCAGAAGCTTCATGGTCTTTTCTTACCTACTCTCAAAAGTCAAGCAGCATCACTTTTGCGACATTCCTTGTCTCTGAAGCAATAAAGTCCCATGGAGATTCAAGGGGAAGAGTCATAAACTCTACTTCCTGAAGAGAAAATTCCAAAGAATTTGTGAAAATATTTTAGAACAATGACATAAAAGAACAAGCATTAATCAGTGTCTAGTATGGAGTTGAAAAAAGAGGAGAGAAAAAGAAAAGATGGTGGGAAAGGATTTCAGTTTTGTAACTTTTAGACAAAAAAGAAAGGTTAGAAACTAGAATGTGCAATAAGAGAAGAACAAAAAATAATAACAAGTAATGCCTTTGGTTTTCTTCCATTGAGTTCTGGGAAAGATAAATTTATTGTTCTTTTTCATTTTATTTTCCTACGTGATAATTCCCTTAGTACCCAAATCTTCAATAAAATGCTGCCACACTAATATAGTACAGGATATTAGCACTTTGTAGCAGGAATGGTAAGGTTTCTAGGGACAGGAGAAAAATCATGCTGAAAAGAACAGTGGCCTTAAGAATCTAGAGCAAACATTAGAAACCAGGTAACATTAGAAGAAGAAAAAAATCCTACTACTTCTACAAACTCAGGAGAGGAGCTAAGGAAACTTTTTTCTCTCCAAAATACTAGAGAAAAGTGACCCAAAGAAGTGAGAAAACCAAGACATCTGTCCCATGGATTAAGGCTTGTGGGCATGATTCTTGGAGCCCTCTCATTTGCATCTCAAAGGATGGGTGAGGACAGAAGACTGTAGGATGAAGACATCTTTTGCAACCAAATGACTTTTGCTATGTGGTCACAGAAGTTTCAAAAAGATCCACTAATTTTACTTTTCAATTGAATTTCTCCCTTGGATTGTCACTTAGTAACTCTAAGTGAAACAAAGAATTTTATCATGTGGAATTTATTTTAAATTCTGACTAGCTATAGCAGATAGAGTGCACTAGGTCACTAGTTATTATATGTATTTTTAATAATTTTATCTATATACAAAAACAGTAAATAAAGATCTACAGTGAAGAAAGACTTCACCACCAGGCTGTGCACTGTGCTTGCTAGCTTGCTCGCTCCCTCTCACTTTCTCTCTCTCTCTCTTTTTGTGTATTTGAAGAATTAAAAGAGAGACTTATTTCTTCAGGTTTGTGAAACTAGACAGGCGCAGATATCATGATTTAGAGTTATGATTTAGAATTTTCTGATGAGAATATTTTAATGTCATCATCTAATAAACTTTTCTTTTTTATGTAGAAAGTTTTAAGTTAGAACTTGATTAAAAACCTGCCAAGTCAGTGTTTCAATACAGCTGTGCCTCAGTGGCAGAGAAAAGGTTCATTTGAAAAGAGATGATATTATGCTATCAAAATTGCTGAACAACAACAAAAAAGATATTTTTCTTCCACGCCTAGACACCACTTTCAAAGATAGAATGAATATAAAAATAAATTGATGAGGGTGTTGAAAAAACAAGTAATATTTTACCAGCAGACCACAAATGTAAATCATTTTTGAAAGACATAAAGCAAATGGAAACCAAGATAATGTTTAAAAAAAGAGCCTTGTCTGACAAAACCTTGGAATACTCCCCAAAACTGGGATAACAAAGCTATGAGAAGGAGTGTGTCATATGTAATGAAGTGGTAGTTAATTAAAGGGTATGACAGGTGAGCCAGTACCAACACTCTCCTGACAGATAACTCTAACGTTTGTATAAATGGAATGCTGCTTCCAGGTCCTTACGGCTATCTGCAACCACCCTCTCCAGAAAACAAACTACGAAGAAACTCCACTTGATCACAACCATCACAAATCCACTGGCCATTCACAGGAGAGAAACTGCTGCAATCCCAGCTGCTTTTACTGCCAGGCAAGAGTAATTATCCTTTAGTCTGAGAAAATACATTTTCAGTTGTTAATTTAAACCAGACTCTCATTTAAAGTATGATCAGAAACAAGGAAAAAAATGAAAAACTCAATATGTAACACATCTAAAAATTAAAATATAAGGACAGAAGAAAATTTAAGGTAATTATAATTAGTATCTTCAGAGACATTTCAAAGGGCATAAAGGCCACTGAAAGAAGGTTGCTATGGAAAGAAAAAAACAGAACTCTTGGTAATATAAAATATGAAAGATAAAATACAAACTTCTTACACAGACAGAATAGCAACTCAAACAGAGGAGAAGATCAGACACCAGAGTAGAATTGGGATCACAGGATAGGACAAAGAGATGCAAAGTCTGAGAAAAATAAATAAAGAAAGAAACAACAGAAAGGTTTTTAAAGATGTCTAACATGTGTCTCTAAAGAGATTCCCAGACAAGACAGCAAAAAGAGCAGGTAAGAATACCCCAACTTATGAATAAGAGAAAAATGTATGAGAACTGAGGTAATATTCAAGCTTTGAAATGTCTAGGTACCCACGGAGTGAAAGAAGATTGATTTTAAAATACACACACACACACACACACACACACACACACTTTAAATACATGCTGCTAAATTGTCAAAGCTATAAAGGAAACCAAAAATGCCTGTAAAAGTTCCCAACTAGCAAAGGCAATTAAATAAGAAAAAGAAATGAGTCATACAAATTGAAAATAAGGAAATAAAATTATATTTGCAGATTACTTGACCTTGTGTTTAGAAAATCTTAATGAATCCACAAAATAATATTGAGCTAAGAAACAAATTCAACAGTGTTACAGAATATAAAATCAATATAAAAAAATCAGTAGTATGTATACCCAATTGAGTAATCTGAAAGTAAAAGTAAGAAAACTATTCCCTTACAATTGCATTAAAAACATGTAGGAGTAAATTAACAAAAGTGGTAAATGACTTATATACTTAAAATTAAATAAATAGACATACCATGTCCATAGATTGGAAAACTTAATAATAGTCCTCAAAATTACTTGCAGATTTAATGTAATCCCTATATAAATAATGGCTGGGTGTTGCTGGGGATTTTTTGGTTTCAGTTGACTAGCTGGTTCTAATATTTATATTAAAAGTCTACGGACCCCAAACTGCCAGAAACAATCTTAAAAAAGAAGTATAATGTGAGGGACACACACTCCTTGATTTTGAAACAACACAAAATTATAGCAAGAAAGACTGTGTGGTACTGTCACAAGAATTAATGCAATAGACTTTAGAGTCCAGAAATAAATCCTGACATTTATTGTCAATTAATTTTTATAAGGATACCAACACAATTGGAAAAGAATCATCTTTTCAATAAATCGTGTTCAAACAACCAGACAGCCAAAGGTAAAAGAGAGAAATTGGACCTTTACCTCACATAATATTAAAAAATTAACTTAAAATATATCAAAGATCTACATGCAAAAGCTAAAACTATAAAACTCTTAGAAGAAAACATGGAGGTAAACCTTTATGACCTCACACTTGGCAATGATTTATCAGATATGATGCCAAAACCACAAAAAAAGGAGAGAAAAAAGATAAATTACACTTAATCAAAATTAAAAAAAAAAAACTTTTGTTCGTCAAGTGACGTTACCGCAGAATGGGAGAAAATATTTGCAAATCATATGACTTTTAAAGGTCCAATATCCAGAATATATAGAGAACTCCTACATGTCAACAACAAAAAGACAAATAATTTTAAAAGGGGAAAGGATTTCAATAATTATTCAAACATACAAATGACCAATAAGCATCTAAAAAGATGCTCAGTATTATTAGTCATCATGAAAATGCAAATAGAATTCACAATGTGATGCCACTTCACACACAAAAGATGGCTACAATTAAAAATGGATAACAACAAGTGTGGGCAAGAATGTGGGGAGTTAGAATATACATGGATTGCTGAAAACACGGTTAAAAAAAACTTTGGAAAACAGTTTGGTAGTACTTCAAAAAGTTAAACATGTTATCAAAATGACCTAGCAATGCTAGTCCTGTATATAAGCTCAAGAACATTGAAAACACACCTCTACACAAAACTTATTCGTAAACATTTATACCAGTATTATTCATACTAGCCAAAAAGTGAAAACAATGTAAATGTCCATAAATGAACAAATAGATAAGCAAAAGTGGTATATTCACACAATGGAATATTACTCATCGGTGAAAAGAATGAAGAACTGACATATGCTACACATAGAGGAACCCTGAAAACATTATTCTAAGTGAAAGAAGCCAGGCATACATGGCAACACTTGTACGATCCCACTTATATGGCAAACCCAGAATAGGCAAGTATAGAGAAACAGAAACTACATTAGTGGTTTCCAGGGTCTGGAGGCAGAGAACAGGAGTGATTGCTAATGGTACAGGGTTTCTTTTTTTTTTTTTCCTTTTGTTTTGATCTACTACTTTTATTTTTTAATTGACAAATTATAACTGTACATATTCATGGACTATATAGTGATATTTCAATAAATATAATGTATAGTGATCAGATCAGGGTAATTAGGATAACCATCATCTCAAACACTTATTATTTCTTTATATTGGGAATATTCAACATCCTCCTCCCAGCTATTTGAAGCTCTCTATTATTGTCAAGTATAGTTATCCTACAGTGACATAGTACACTAGAAGTTATATAATCCCAGCACTTTGGGAGGCCGAGGCGGGTGGATTGCTTGAGGTCAGGAGTTCAAAACCAACCTGACCAACATGGTGAAACCCCATCTCTACTAAAAAAAAATACAAAAGTTAGCTGGGCGCGGTAGCGGGCACCCATAATCCTAGCTACTCCAGAGGCTGAGGCAGGAGAATTGCTTGAACCTGGGAGATGGAGGTTGCAGTGAGCCGAGATCACGCCACTGTACTCCAGCCTGGGCGACAGAGTGAGACTCCGTCTCAAAAAAACAAACAAACAAACAAGAAAACACTTTTGCATCCTTTAACAAATCTTTCCCTGTCCCTCCCTTCCCTCCCCAACTTCCCAGCCTACAGTATTCTCTGTTTGACTTTTTACTTCAGTGAGATCAACTTTTTTTTTGGCTTCTACATATGAGAATGTAACATCCTCTATTTCCATCCATGTTTCCAGAAATAAAATGATTTTATTCTTTTTATGGCTTATAGCATTTCATTGTGTATATTTACCACATTTTCTGTATCCTTTCATCTATTATTGGACAGCTTGATATAGTCGATTCTATATCTTGGCTATTATGAATAGTGCTGCAAGAAACATGGGGGCACAGATGTCTCCTAGATACACTGATTTTCTTTCCTTTGAATAAATGTCCAGTAGTGGGATTGTTGAGTCATATTCTAGCTCTATTTGTAGTTTTTTTTAGAAACTTCTATACTATCCATCATAGTGTTCAGGGTTTCTTTTTGGAGGAAAAGATTCTGGAAATAGAGAGTAGTGATGGTTGAACAATCTTGTGAATATGCTAAATACTCTACAAATATTATAAAGATATTTTGTATATACATAATTTAAGTTATATGTACTAAAACATACTAAACACATTGAATTGTATACTTTAAAAAGAATTTTGTAGTATGTAAATTATATGTTGCGAATTTTAAGAAATTTAAGCTTCCCAAATTGGAAAACAAATAGTACCTACAAGGGGACAAGAGTGAAATTAGAATTAAACTTCTCATCAATAACATATACTGAGGAAAATGTAACAATATTTTCAAACTTATGGAGTAAAAGCATTTTGAATAAAAATTCTATACCCATCTAAACTAAGATTCAACTGTGACAATATTAAAATTTTTGTACGTACAAGAACTCGGAGATTTTCAACCCATAACCATTTCTGGAAAAAACACTAGCAAAACAGAAAAGAAAATCAAAGAAAGAAAATGATAGATAAAAAAAGGAAAAAGTTATGGCAATATAAGGAGAAATATACATGTTTATGTGTAACTATGTCATAAAGCTTCAGGAAATTCTAAAATAAAAAGTTTCAAGAAAGAAAAGATATAATGGGGAGAAGATCATATTTTGAAAGTAAATATTACATTCATACATGGAAATTAGCAAAAATTGTGTAAATATCTTAAAGCAGGAAGGGATTATATGGATTAATTCTAGATACTGATATATCCATATATATAAAAAGTAAGTACAAGCTATTTCTTCAAGGTGTCATCCAATACTTCACAGCAGACTAATCTTGCCTCTGAAAACTAGAAAAGCTGCATAAAGTTTTTTAAAGTCTCTTTGATAGCATTAGACTTTTAAGGACAGCCAGGATTTGAGGGGCCAAGATCCAGCAGAAAACTTCTGCTGTCAGGCTAAAGATCTAAGAAGGATCAGTTTCCAAATGCTGAGGAAGTAGAAATTGGAATTTAAGACCAGCCAAGGTGGAAGAGACCTGGTAAACACCACAGGGTTTCAACTAAATCTCCTAAAGTATTATACTTTAGGAATTAAGACTAACAGGAAATAGAATAGACCTTACAAAGATTGAAAGCCAGACTTAAAATCAGCTCAATTCATCATTTAATTAAAGAAATTTTCTCCTACATTGCCTGCCTGCCAGAAGCTAAGGGAAACCATTTCTAGAATAGGATAACATCATTCAGAACTCTGACAGTTTAAAATTAACAACTTCCAGCAATAATAAAACCCTATTAATCAAGACAGAACCAAGAGAAAACATAAGCATTAGAAATGCATCCACAGGTTTTCCAGATATTGGAATTATCAGACATGAGCTTAAACTGTGATTAATACACTCAAGAGGATAAAACGGAAATGGAGAAGTTCACCAGGAACTAAAATATTTAAAAAGGAATCAATTTAAAATCGTAATGCTGATAATACCAGAACTAAAACTAAAATCTCAAAATATAGACTTCATTAGACACAGCTGAAAGGTGAACTGATAATCTGAATTGTAGATCAAAAGCTGATGATCAAAGACATAAAAGAATACAAAATTCAGGAAAGAAGCTTAGAAACAAATGGGGCATGCTAAAATGTCTACATAATTAGAGCCTTAGAAGGAGAAGAGAGACAGATATGAGGCAGAATCAATATTTGAAGAGGTAATAAATGAACACTTTCTAAAACTAATGAAGACATCAACCCACGAATTCAAGAAATGCAGCAAGCCACAAGAAGAATAAATATGAAGAAATCACCTTTAACATTCAAAGACAAAGAGAAATACTAGGAGCACCAAGAACAACAAAAACAGTCTTTATCTTAAAAGGAGGAAAAATAATGCTGAAACCTGAGTTCTTCAGAAGAAAAAAGGAGGAGGGATGGAATAGTGCGGATTCTTCAGAGAAATAGAAACAATGGGAGATACAGAGAAATAGACAAAGATATTTACAATGTGAGATTGGCTCAAGCAATTTTGGAGGCTGAGATGTCCCATAATCTGCCACCTACAAGCTGGGGACCCAGGAAGTCTAGGGCATAGTTTCAGTCCAAATGAAAAGAACTGAGAACCAGGGAAGCCAATGGCATAAGTGTCAGTTTGAATCTGAAAGCCCAAGAACCACGAGTGCTGATGTCTGAGGACGGAAGGAGATGGATGTTTCAGCTTAAGCAGAAAGAGCACATGTGTCTTTCTCTGCCTTTTTGTTCTGTCCGGGCCCTCAGCGGATTGGATGACATCTGCCCACATTGGTGAGGGTGATCTTGTTCACTCAGACAATTGATTCCAATGCTGACCTCTGTCAAAGACACCCTCACTGACACACCCATAACCTATTGTTTTACCAGCCATCTGGGCATCCTTTAGCCCAGTCAAGGTGGCACACAAAATCATCCACCATGCGGATAATCCAGAAGAAAAGAGAATAATATATTTACACTTTAAGAAAAAAAGTGAATGCCTACCTTGACTCATACCTTTGGAAATATCTATCAAAAAATGAAGACTAAGTAAAGACATTTGCACCCTAAATTGAGAGAATCCATTTCCAGCAGATCCACAATGAAAGACACACAAAAAGCAGTTTTCCATGCAAAAATAATATAATATTGGAGTAAAGCATAAAAATGAAGGAAAAATAAAGATCAATGGAAAATCAAAAGGTAAATATGCAGAAAATTAATATAAATATTGACCATATAAAATAGTAATATATGATTTAGGGAATTCAATGCTTAGAAATAAAATACATGATAGGAAAACAAAAATAGAGAGGTTAAATGACTTGAAACTGTACTCAGTTTCACTTGGGAAGTGGCAAATGTACTAATTTATATTAAGCATTAATGATCAAGATTAATGTTAACTCTAGGATAACGACTAAAAAACAGTAAAATAATGTAACTAGCTATCTAATAGAAAAAAATAAAATGAAAAAGAAGAAATCCTGATTAATCTTTATTAAAAGACAAGAAGAGGATTAAAAATATAGAACATATGAGAAAAATAGAATATAAATAGTAAAATGACAGATTTAAGTCCAAATGTATTATGATCCACATTAAATTTTTTAATTAAAAATAGTCCAAAGGTTATCAGACTGGGATATAAAACAAACTTTAAATATGTTCTGCATACAAAAAAATGCCTTAAATTTAAGGATACAGGTAATGTAAAAGTAAAAGGATGAGAACATATAATCCATGCAAACATTAATCAAAAGAAAACTGATATCGTTATGCCAACATCAAAGTAGACTTTAAGGCAACAAACATTACTAGAAATAAAGAAAAAAATAATAAAGTGTCATTCAGTCAGGAAGACATAAAACTCGTAAATGCCTATGCAACCAATAACTTCAAAATGTTTTAAAATGGTGGAAAGTGTTAAAAGGGAAAAATAGAGAAATTCATTAAGTGAGATATGATAACATACTTCTCTGACTGCTAGCAAAGCAAACAAAAAACAACTTCATAAGGATATAAAATATTTAACAACATAGTTAATCTAGTCAACTTATACAAAACACTGCATACAGCAAATGCAATCTGTACATAATTTCCAGGTGCACATGAAACATATACAAAAATTAAACACATGCAGAGCACAAGGTTAGTCTCTACAGAACTTAAAATATTAAATCATATACAGAATATATTTGGACCAGTGTGGAATTAAGAAAAAAAGAAAAGTAGGAAAAAAAGCAAATACATTAGAAATGAAACAATGCATTTCCAAATAACCTATGGGTTAAATAGAAAATATCAATAAAAATTTGAAAAATATTCTAACTGAAAGGGAATGAAAAGACCACAGGTCGTAAATGAATGAAAGAGAAAAGTCAACATTTATAGGTTGAAATGAATGTATTAGAAAACAAATAGCTTTTCATTCTCAAGATCTATTGATGTGTACAAGGTGACTAATTTTATTAAAAGGAGAAATCTTTACCTCCAAATATATCTGGACATTTTACTCTTCTTCTGGTAGTGGGGTGAAGGATGAGGGAGGAAGATGAGAGTATTATTACTTGGGAAACATGCTTTGCTTCGTTTTTTAATCAGGAAAGGATTTTTGCTACTTTATGCTTTCTCTTTCAATGATTATTCTCATTTTTACCATTTTGGCAATTGGGAAAACATAACCAGAAGCAGTCTTTTTTGTTAGATTTTTGCTTGTCTTTTGGGAGTTAGTGTTCTTCACTAACACAAGAGCATCTAGCATTTACTTTTCTTCTAGTTTTTTGAGACAGTGGGTCCAACAACAGCACTTCAGTTAGAGTAGCTGGCTTGAAAGACCCACTCCACATTCCCCATAAATGAGTACCCAATGAAGGAGCCACACTGCGCCATTTTCATTTTCCTCACAGTTTTTCAGGAGATAAAAATCTTAAGCTTATTGCTCTTGGACTGTTTCTTTTGGGGAGTAGTGTAGGACTTCATTCTTGTCTTGGAATCACAACATCGAGCTTTAACATAGGATGAAATAGGAGCTCCTTCTAACGGCCAAAGCCAGAGAGAATGCAACCAACTCTCGGAACTTGCCAGTAAAACCTGATCTGCTGATCAGTATAATCTCTTTTTTAATCCTGAACTTGGCCTCCACGGTGTCCATTATATCCAAAGGTTCCTACTCAAGAATGATATTTTTTCCCTTTACATTTTGTGTGAATATTTCCGTCCTTCTGGGGGTTCCACTTGCAGAGAGGGGAAAAGGTGAGTTTTACTCGGTGGAACAGTAGGGCATATGGCAGAAAGGTTTCTAGCCAACATGCTGCAAAAGAGTACACGCCAATACTGTACTTACTAAAAACTTAAAGTTTTTAATGATAAACAACTTTGAAAATCTGAGAAATGTTATTTCCCTTATCTCTGGAACAAATTTACATATGCAAATACAAACGTTGCATTCAAGGCATTCATAGAATGTGTGGTGCCCATGTATGGGCACGGATTTCAAGATCCCTAGATCAAACACTCTCAAAAAAAAAAATAGAATACAATTTTGAAAATTAAAACTCTCATGGGAAAGTAAATAGAAATACATATTTTAAAAATACGCCAACCTACTCAAAAGTTCAGACTTAGCACTCAATACATGAGTGCCATGCATTGTTCTTCCTCCACTTAAGGAATTGTCATCTACAATGCATTTCGCTTTTCCAGGTAGCATATTCACTGAAGCAAGACAGTGCAAAGAGAAACCAACACAAAAAAAGAAAAAACAAGAAAAAAAAAGAAATCTCAGCACGTTTAAGATCATGCACTTGATAAAACTGTTTTCTTAGCTAGACACAGTGTGAAATTCTTTTCACAGTTTTTAGTCTAAGTAATTTGATAAGATCACTATTCCGCTTCAGCATGTCACCCAGTGCTGCTCACTTACTCTGAGTGCCTCCTTGAACATGTTTCCTCTCATTCAAGTTCCTTTCCACTGATGGAACAAGAAGATTAACAGGATTAGGTATCTCTTGTTTTTTCTTATTCAGACTGGGAAAAACTTTGTGTCTGATTTTTTTAAATGTTTTATTTTATTGGTCTACTTTTGATAGGTTCAAGATTTTCCTTACCCACTCCTATCCCTTTGTAAAAGTCTACATAATTTAAAAAGATTGTCTTCTAAACTTTCTTTGCTGTTAAACTTGCTCAAGAAAATACCATCTGACCCTATTTATTAGCATGTATTTTCATTCTCTAAAATGGGAAATAAGGGACCCTAGTATGATGTCCTCTGAACAATGTATCTTTAATTAAGAAAATATATCTTCCTCTGATTCTCGATTTTTCTACTTGATTCTTTCTGAATTGTTGTTAAGTTACTGACTTGGAGATAAGGCAAGGAAATATGGAGAAAGGGAGTAAAAACAAAACAATGAAATAGTTTAAGTACCTGCTAAGTTTCAAGAGGTAAATGAGAAAATGTCATTTTCTCTCATTTTGTCCTCATGTGAATTCTGATATAGGGACTTGTACTCCAAATGGTCTCTATCTTTCCTAGCCTGTGGGTAGATTAGTCATCGATGACATCGTTGCTAAGATCTGGCTGTTTCATAGTCCCCACTCCATAACCACAGCACTCAATGCCCTTCTTCCCCTCCGCTCCACCCACTTGGGCCTCCCAGTTTGCAGCTGCAGGGCATCTTGGGAAATTCAGCTCCCCCTTGTTTAGTTGACCACCTTCTCCAAGCCACCTGAGGATGAACCCACAGATGCTTGTTCCTCTGTGAAAATTGGGTTTCTTGCTCAGCATCCTGGCTCTCGACTCCCAAAGCTGTAAAACCTTCCAGCTGTGAAACACCATCACATTACCCTTTAGCTCACTGTGCCACACCTACCTAGACCCTCCCTCAACTCCTATATTCCGAATAGGATTTTTTTTTTTTTTTGAGAATGAAACAGGGCATTATTAATGATTGCATGAGGACAATGGGAATAAATTGAGACTGCCGCACACAAACCAAGACCAATGGTTATCTTGGGGCAACACTGCTTGTCCCACTAGAACCAAAAAAGGCTTTATGAAAACAGTTTTGCTTCCTTCTTTCCTTTTCCTTTGGATTTACTGTGTTGTGTTCCTTTCCCAGAAGGAAAAAACAACAACAACAACAAAAAAAAAAAACCGTGTTTCCAGTTGGCTTAATCAACCACTGAGTTTTTTCACTCAATAGTCATATTTTTTTATTTATAGAAGTTCAATTTGGTTCTTTTGCAAATTTACTCATGATTTTTATTAGTCTCCTGTTCCTGAACCACCTTTTCTACTCCATATTTTGCTTCTTTTAAACAGTTATCTATGTATGTACTTTATAATATCTTGCTGAGCTTATGCTGTTGTTTGCAGTTTCTGCTGGACTCATTTATGGTGGCTCCTTGTAATAATGTGTTGTATAATTTAGGATCATAAAGTTATAGCTCACTGGTTTTAACTGGTGACTGATTTTAATTGGTGGTCATCTTTGGGCCCCTAGGTTGAGGGCATATTCTTCCAGAGAGTCTCGCTTGCTCATGTTGAGTGTCCTAGGGCACTGCCATCCTCGAGGTCATTTAAATTAGTGGTTGGTTTAGGATTTCCTAACCCATGCAATTATGTAGATTCAAACCCCATACATGAAAAAAAGAAATTTTCATTAATACGTTAATTTTTCACTTGGTGCCAAGACTTAGGCAGCCAAGTTTGCCTATTTGGTCTCTCTCCTAGAGATCAGTTATTTCATTCCTAACCCACCTTTTCCTAAGTATATAGTTCATGAGAAAATCCGAGTTCATTTCTTCATCTTCTACAGGGTCAGTGTTTTATTTTCTATCTCTGTGTAGCCAACCCAAGACAGCTGAAGCATCACTGCTTGCATACCACCCGCTTTTCAGCTCTGTCTTAGCTTTTGGTCCCAGGTTATATCTCTTATCTTGTTTATATATTTACAGATTTGTTTACACACAAATTTGTGAACTCAACTATGTGCTTTAAAGTGTTTCTCTATTTTATTCAATATTTCTAGGTATTCTATAAGGAGAGAATATTTGGAACATTTTATAGTTTTACCACATTGACAGAAGCAGAACTCTGAAATAATATTTGTTGTATGGTAAGCTTTCTAAGTTTTAGAAATTTCTTTTACTCTTACAGATCTTTTACTTGGTAAATCATCAAGATCCAGGAGGAAGACATGTAGAGTTAAAAATAAAGCCCCTCCTCAGTTGTCATGAGAAGCCATGGTCTCTAATCTTTAGTAAAACCCTTGGTGAATAAGATGGCAGACATTGCATGAGTTAATAACTTACTATGTGAAGAAAATCATATACCATCCTGAGGAAACTAGAGTCTCCAAATTATGAATGAGTCAAAATGCAGGATACAGGCAAACTTTTATCAACTATTAATGTAATTGCTTCTCTTCATCTCCTTTTTTTTTTTTTTTAACTCTTGTTCTTTTTTGTTTTGATTATAACTCCAGTCAGGGGACTTTTTCTGCACTTAAGTGAACCTGTTCCACTACCAATATTTTATGTAACTCAGTGGCATGTCTGGGTTCAGAAAATGAGAGTCCCTTTCGACATGTTGAAAAAAAATGGTCTATATGCTTCCTTCTCTTTCCACCTTTCTTCCACTGACTGACATAGTGCGCAATTCCTTAATCTTATAGTGTGGATTGATCAGCACTGGGCCACTTATGTTAAGGATTGAAACAGTAAGAAAATTGTAATTTTTCCTAAATCCTTAATTCTAAGAATGGTAAGACACATTGGGTTATATCTACAATATTACCTATAATGCTGGCTCCAAGAATAGAGATGTAGCAAAAATTATTTCCAGACTTATTACACCCAACACAATGTAATACTACCATGAATGTATGTAAATGGGTTTATTGATAGCTTTTTTTAATGTGTCTATTTCTACTATTATATGCTGAAAAGAAAGCATTCCATTCATTCTTCAACAGCTCTTACTAGAGTTTCATCATATTGCTACTAATTTTATAGTTCAGTTCTCTGCAAAAATTAGCTCTGCAGTTTGGAACACAGACCACATAATTTTAAAAGGTCATAGAATTGAGACTATGTGCTGAAATGTACCATGCACCTTAGCGAGAGGAGTATAAGCATTAAGATGAACTACATCTTGTTTGCCAGGGAATGGAATAAAGTCTTTCAAGAAGAGATTCCTCCCACTTGCATCAGACAGCTCAGGAGAGATTCCCAAAGGCCAAGAAAGATAAGGGTGAGTAATCCGTTTTTACTTCTACCAAAGTAAGAAAGCAAGAGAAAGAATTAATACATTTGAACATAGACAAATATTTGTACTAAAATCCAGATTTCTCAAAAACAAAAAAATTTGAAACATTTCACAGGATCATTCGACAGTATAATTCTTAACTTCAAAGCCCCTCAAACCAGAAAAGGAGACTTCTGAATATATCGTAACCTACCAGCTCTGAAAATAGATATCCATTAACTTGGCTGTTAAGTATGCCACCAGTACATCCAGCATCTATCAGGTGGTTTCTTCTAGGCCAAAGCAGACCATTCCCAAAATAGTCCATACCAGCAAGTGTGTCTATGGGTTCTCAGATCCAGGTGATCTAAGATGTGTTGGAGCTAAATTATAAGACAGTCAAGGAAGAATTTTTAAGAACAAGGACAGCAAAGAGGAAAGACAAATGAGGAGTTTTTGAACCTCTCTGGGGAACCCATTTGGGCTGGGCACTTTTTGAACTGCTTCAATGTCTCAAGTGTGAATTATCCCTCCCCTTTTTTCCAATAGCAGATTGAGACTAGCTTATAGTCAGTTTTAAATTGCAAACACAGACAGAAATTTCCTAACACCTAGTCTGACTTGTCGATTACACAGCCAACAAATTCTGAAAAGATTAATAAGGTGCTATGTAAAACAAAATTTGGAAGTATCCACCCAAGACCTTTTGAAATCTAAGTGTATTATAGGTTTTACTAACACTGAGGGAGAACCTTAGCCAGGCTGATAGATTCTATAATGGGTAAATTTAGGGGAAAATTGTCATTTGAAAACTCAATTTGTTGAATTTGGTGGTGGAAGTCTGAAAACCAGGTCTTCAGAAGAAAGATCAACTTCCATTTTTTTAACATAGCAACTATTTTATGAGTGGTGAATGTTTACCTTAATACAATGTTGATTTAAATATTTCAAGCAGAAAAAATACTTTGAAAATATTATTTGTTTCTTCAGGAAACATTATTAATTCCACAAGCATATAGACCCAGGGTTTACTGTATCTTTGGAAAGGTCAATTATCTTTCACCCCAAGATTATTGACCTGTTATTTCATTTGATAAATCAACTGAATTTGACATATAAGAGTTACCTGATATTTATCTTTCAATGAAATGGCTCCACTCTCAAAATCAATGATTTAATCATCTCACTAGCTTTTATCCTTAAAATTTCTTGTATAAGCATGCCTATGAAAATACCTTGTAAACATCATGAAGACCTGCAATCTGCTGGCCTCTAGACTGTCCCCTCCCTTATTCCCTTCTTTATTCTTTAAGCTAGAATTCATGATCCACCATTATGGTCAATTCCTTGTAAACACATTCACTCTCTCTTTGTTCCTCCACCACACTCACTTGGAAAATTAAAAACAGTCATTCAGTTAGTGAACATCTGACTTCCCCATGTTGGCCATTTGTACAGCTGGAAATTGCTGGATAAAATCACATAGAGGATGATTCAACACCAGCCAAGATTTCAAATGCATTTCCAAATAGCATCGATAATCTCTTTCTCTCTCTCTCTCTCTCTCTCTCTCTCTCTCTCTCTCTTCCCTTCCCCTCCCCCTCCCCCTTTCTTTCCCCAGCCCTCTCATCTCTTTGATACATCTTTGGTATTTAGAAAAGGATGCATGTTTTGTTCCAATGGTTACATTTATAAACCTGCTTCAACAATTATTTATCCATGATGAAATTTCATTAACTCCTTAGAAAGCCTGTCTCATATCATGGTCTCACTCCTCAAACCCTACTTTCTCCTTTCATCTGCACACATTAACCAGTATTTCACTGAGGCAATCCTCAGACAGGATCTGATCTTCCTGTTTCTTATAATTTTACCCATATTTATTTTCTTTTGTAAAGAGGAAGGTTTTTGTTTTCTAGCTAATGAAGAATCTATCCATCCATCTCAGTCTTTCAAGGACTTTCTTGGAGTGGCCCCTCTCTCTCTTTTGCATTCTCAATCTCTCTCTTATTACTGGGCTTTTGTCTTCACACAAAAAAGCTCTAGAATCTACCATTATATACAATAAAAAGAAAGAGAAAGAAACCCTCCCTTGGATTCTTATCCTTCTCCAGGTACTCTCACATTACTCTGCTTCTCTTAAAGGGCACATTTTAAAATATTGCCTACTGATTATCTCTGCTCTTGAATTTCTGTGCACTGGTTGACTTATTTCAATCTGGATTTTTTGCTCACTATTGCAATGAAAATGATTGTGCCAAGGTCACTAGTCATCTAAATGTTGCCAAATCCAACAGACAGTGCTAATTTTACTATGCTATGTGCAGGGAGCAAATGGAACAGTTGACTACTCTTTGCTTCCTGAAATGCTTTTCTATTAAGGCTTTCCCTATGCCACCTGCCATGGACTGAATATTTATGAATTCCCCCCAAAATCGTATGTTGAAGCCTCAACAAGCAATGTGGATGTACTTGGAGATGGGTCCTCTAAGGAAGTAACTAAGGTTAAGTAAGTTCATATGGGTGGGACTTGATCAAATTTTCATGTCCCTATAAGAAGAGATAGCACAAAAGCACTCTCCTGCTCTCCTTTGTACCACACTCTCTCTCCACACCTTCCTTCAGAGAAAAGGCCATGTAAGGACAAATCAGACATCTGCAAGTAAGAAAGAGAGGCTTCACCAGAAACCAACCATGCTGGCACCTTGATCTTTGACTTCCAGCCTCGAGATTCTGAGAACATAAATTTCTGTTGTTTACCCAGTATGTGGTATTTTGTTATGGCAGCCTTAACAGACTAACACGCCATCTTCTCCAGATTGTCTTCCAACTCTTTCACTGCTCCTTTACAATTCCAGCTGGTCTACCCTGGTGTAAATATAGGAGCCTCTTACAGCTGAATCTTTCTCTTCTATTTCTTCTGCCAAAGCAGTCTCCAACTTTTTCATAGTTCTAACTACCATCTGAATGCTGCTGACTCCCATGATTATATTTCCAGTTTAAATTTTTTCTGGAGTTTCCAGAATTTTATATCAACTGGTTATTGATAGAAAAAAAAAGTTAAAACATTTTGCTGCTCCTAAAGCTTCTGCCCAGAAGGGACACAGTTTAATTCCCATTTCCATAGCCATGCCATTCATCAAAGCAGGTCACCTGGCCATATGTGACTTTGATGTACTGGTGATATGCAAACATAACATGTACCTGGAAGAACAGATGGGATCATAATTTGTGATCACTCCCAGTACTATCACAACCCCAAGATGTATTTATTTTCCATATGGCCAAGGTGTCTTCTACATCTTATCCATTGACAGCACCATTCACTCCGTTGTTACAAGTATATTAGCACACTTGATTCCTTCTTATCCTCATCTCCCACACACAATCCTTTGTTAATTCTATACGTGTGGCCTTCAACAAATACCTAGAATGCATCTCTTGCCATACACATGCCAACTATGGAGTCCAGATCATTGCTATCAATTACCTGAACGAATATGACATCATTATAACTGAAGTCCCCACTGCCTTTCTTTCTCTTGCCCTGCATTTTCTACTTTGCCATATTTCAAGTAGAATGGTATATTGGAAGTTAAAAAAAAGAAAGTCCACTTTTTCCCAACATGATTTGAACCACTTTTCTCATTCACTGTGCTTCAGCCAGGCTGGCTTCGCACCTGCTTTGTCTTCTTCCTGTTCACCCCCAGCTGTTCACATGGCTGTATCCTCAGCCTTAACTATCAGCTTAAATACTATTCTCAGGCAGGACTTTCCCAATAATCTTATTTTAGCAGTGACTCACATACACACCACCCCCACTTTATTTCCATTGCAGAACACTGTTCCTAACACTTGAGTAAATTTGCAATTGGGTATGCATTTACATTTACTTATCTGTTATTTGTCTCCTCCAGCTGGCATGACCTTTATCTTTCTTATTTTTTAGTATATCCCTGGCATGAGCATAATGCCTTAGTAGATGACAAACACTAAGCCTGCAAAGCTCAGGCCATTGTTTACTGGAGCAAAAGACAGGCTTCAAATTCACTTTTCTGATTCTCTTACTATTTTGTTCACAGTGTATGCTCAGTAAGTACAATGGGACCTTGTCTATAATATGCATGAAATAAATATTTGTTCAATCAATGAATGACTGAATATGGCAAAATATATCAGAAACAAATATTAGATTATTTGCAGTTTTTATTGGCTTCATTTTTATTGGCCTTTGACCTTGTGAATAGGAAGGAATCATTTGTGGTTCATGCTATGTTATTTTTGCCTAGACCCTGGTAACTAACATGTAAAGGGCATGTACTCCTCAACTTCCTGCTGAGGGCCCAAACTGGAAAGAAGGAAGACCTTTTGACACAGCAATTAAAATGTCTAATTGGAGAGTTCAGGATCATCCTCAGACTCCATTCTTTTAAACCTACTACTTTTGAATATGCACAAACTTCTCATGCTATAAAGAAAACAAATTTGTTATATCATATTTTAGCACATCTATTATTATTTATAACCAGAATGTTTGGAACATATAAATTATCCTGCTACCAAATTAATTACAAATTAAAATAGCTAAGCATCAAATATTCTAGGAATAAAATTATTGGTAAACATTCCCCACTTCAGACAGCTTATAAATAAGGATCCCACTTAATGAGGGAACATTTTGTTACTTTAGTATTAATTTTTCAACCATTTTCAAAGTAGCATTGAAGATATTTGGTGGGGCCATAAGGAGTATCAGTTTGCAGGTGCCTTGAAGTGTTTCAAGCTAAAACTATTTTATCCATGCCATGTAGAGTAAAATCTTTGGACTTCTGCCACTAATTTATCTGTTCAATAGAGCAAGTTTCAAATAAACACTTAATCAGAATCCTGAGCTAGTTAGAAGACTATGAGATAACCTCGAACAATCATGGATAACTTTCTAACTAGACTTGTGTCCTTAAGTGAGCTCCTCAGTTTTATGAAAATACAGCAACTACGTTCATTCCCCACTTCCTGCCAGGGCAACATGAAAATGTACAGAGTTAATCTATGAACCTTAATAATTCAGTCAGCAAAAAATTTATGCAAGATAGATTTCTCAGAAGACATCTGGTCTACCCATTCTTCCAGGTAGTTCTCAACAAAAATGACAGTGACTGAATAATGGATCAGCAAAGACTTCAGAACCTCCCTAACACCACAATGGCCCTGTGCAGAATTGCTTTTGAGTGAGTTGCTCTTGCTATGGCCTCATCAGCCTAGATGGAAAGCCACTTGAAAAGCCCAGTGATGCACAATTGTTATGTCTTGTGGGAACTTGTTGTCAAGAATGGTGTTAATTGCATCACAATGTTTTCTTCTTTTTTAAATGAAAAACCTCAGGAGATATTTCTATTATTTTGAAGATCTTGAGTAATTAACCAAATTTACTTTGATTTCCATCTTCTTTTACCTCATTTTTAATTTGTGTTTGTGTTCCTTTGTCATGTATATACTATAATAAATATTTTTTGGAATAAGGATATATATACACACACATACATATATGTGTGTACACATATATACACAAATATGCACACACACATACATGCACACATATATCCAAATATATACCCAGATATGCATATGAATATATAATATACTTTACATATATATAAAATATATGACTCCCTCCTCTAACAACCCCTTCTAACCAAGTTATTAACCTTCCTTTTTTTTGGACAATCTCTTAAGCTAAAGAAATAAATCTATAATAATGCAATTCCCCCCAGTGGAAACGACAGGGGAGAGATTAGTGAGTAGGCTGAAAGATATCCAAGTGACACTCAAATTACAAGTTAGCAGTTACCTATCTTATCTAACCACTCGACGATTCCAATGTACATACAACTTATAAAATCAATTTCAGTCCAGATTTCAAACAGAAAATCAGAGCTGAGCCTCCTGACTTTCATTCTCTTTTTGATTGATCTTTGGTCATCATTAAGCTATTTAATAGCGTTCCTTTTCCATAATGCTTCCTCCTGTATTTCTCCTTACAGACAAGAAAAAAACACCCAGAAAATCTCCTAAATATCAAAAAGTAATTTATTCATATCATCGCTTGAGCCTGGGAGGCGGAGGTCACAATGAGCCAAGATTATGCCACTGCACTCCACCCTGGGCAGCAGAGCTAGACTCGGTCTCATAAATCAATCAATCAATCAATCAATCAGTCAGTTTCCCCAAGATCACACAGCCAGACCAATCATTCTGGCCCTGAGACCACCTGACAAAGACTAACATTTCAGCTCTGCTGTGCACTACCTGTGTCTCTCTAGGTGAGTTATATAATTTCTCTAGGGTTGAGTTTCCTGAGCTATAAAATGGAATAATATGAAACTACCTGATATTAAAAAAACACTTACATGGTTGCTAAATATTTATTGGTAAGTGCTAAACACTACTTATTTTTACTGTTATTCCCATTTTAGTTATAGTTTTGTTGCTGTTATAAGTAATGTCAGGTTTTTTACTTAGAAATGTAAGTTATGGCTGAAATAGGGGTTTAGCATAAACATTACAATACCAATGCCTGGTATCATTCATGCGAAAGTGGATACTAGTGTCTATAAAATACCTGAGGACAACAGCCAGCTTTATACTTCTTTGTGGTGGGTAATTGAACACAGTAAATGCTTACTAGATGCTGAGTGAACTAAGGGGTTCACTCATACTCTCCACCCCTATCAATGCATACTGGAATGTTCATGGATTGTTATGGGACCTAGTGCCATAACGTAGTAATAGTGCCTATGCCTGAGCACTCAATGCAATATGAGACTAGAGAGCATTACTGTGGTTATAAAAGGCAACACGGAGGAATGGGGAATTCAGCCTCCTCCCTCAGCTACCCAACGCATTCACTATGGGGAAACTCTCAAAATCCTTAATACTTACAGGGAAGTTCAGAAAAATATCACTGCAAAGTGGTTTTGCTCTTTGTTCCTGTAGGGCTTTCATCTGTAAGACACCTTTGCTGATAGGATTAAGCCCTATAGGGAGAGTCATTCTGAAGACAAAATTGCCAGCTTCATTCCCTGAGGATTTGAGATTTCACTACAGCGTGCTCACTCTGTTTCCTGTATTTCTAGCTATGTGTTGCAAACTGGCCTCTCACTTTTGTAAACCCTATTCTTGGTTGAGATTTTTTAAAGTAAAAACTTTAAGAGAACAAAATGTAAACACTTTTAAAATTTGTATGTAATATATCTCTAGATTTAAAAAAAAATAAAGGAATAGTAAAGGCAAATCCTAGACAAACAATTTGAATCACAAAATTATGTTTCCTTGACAAATACAGTAAAAGGAAATCTGAGTCCAGTGACGTTGTCATAGACTAAATTATTTTAAAGAAATCCAGTTTTGGTCTCTAAATATGTAGTCCTCTAGAATAATTTCCAGGAGCACTGAAACAGTCAAAAGAAAGAAGGCAGTTAGTTAAATGTCATGAGACACAGTACAGAAAAGCAATGTTATTGCAACCATAATCATTTGCTAACGTCTTGAACTTGTAACAGCTACCTTAAACATATGCTTCCTCACCATCATGGCATGCTCAATATCTTTGCACACTTGGAAGCATAAAACACTAATTTCCATGACCCTGTTATTACAGGAGCCGAGGAATAGAGAAGATTGGTGGGGTGGTAACTTAAAAGCCATTCAGAAAGATGATGGCTTTTAAGGTGGTATGATGTCAGGCTAAGAAGTTATGCTAAGCATGGGACATTAACACTTTAAGGAATTGTGTATGTCCATTAGAAAAAAAAAAAAAACTCTTGCTGAATTTTGGCCTCTTTTTTCTTAAAAATGCACTACTATTACTTATAATAGTTTGAGATAGATTTTTTTAAATGCATATGCTACTTCTAGGAATGAGATTTATTCCTTTAGGCACTCTATTACCCGACATAGGAAACTTTTTATAAAACAATGTTTTACATGATTCCCAATGACTTTTTGTTTGTTTGTAGAAAAATCCCCCTCAATTTTTTGGGCACAATGCATTTCATTCATTTAGTCAATCAATCAGTCATTATTTCAAGAAATGTTTCTATGTGTTTGTGTGTGTGTGTGTGTGTGTGTGTGTTATGTGTTGGGTTAATAATGGTTAGCAAAATGGGACACAGCTCTCCACTCATTGATTTTTCATTGTAATGAACAAAATGAGTATAACATAATTAAATGCATATTTGTAATATAAAAATATAATTTTATATAACATAAAAATTATAGTATCATGTAGCAACTGTGATAATTGCTACAAATAAAAAGGATGTGTCTTTGTTAATGTCTAAAAGGTAGAGACAGTAGGGACTTTTATTTAGACATGGATAGAGACTATTATAATAGTCAATGACAGCCTCATTGCAGACTAGATCACAAGAATAATGGGAAATTGCCACCTCATTTAGAATCTGAAATCTAAAGCAGGATGAAATATTTCCTTGTAATAAACAAACAAAAACAGTTCCCTTTGTCTTCTAAAATCTCTTAAAAAATGCAGACTTCTGCTCTCTCTAGTTACCCTCTTAACAATACTGAGAAATCAGAACCTGATTATTATAAAAGCTGAAACTGCAATTTATCAAAATAATGGGAAATCTAATACGTATCTTAAAAATACCTATGAAAATTTTTCCATTAAATCCAGATTCATTTTTAAGTGAAGACTAGAGGCACGTTCCAAATTTCATGTTTTGCTTGCTTGTCCCAACTTAGTCCTCTCTATTGAAAATCATAAAAGAACAGAGAAATGAAGTAAAAAAATATGAAACATCATTCTAATAACGTCACTTATTTCAGACAACATCTCTGTTTATCAGTGGGGTGATTGGGTGATTAGGTGATAAAAGAAACCCTTCTCGTTTTTCTTAATGGATATCACCAATGAAGATACACATTCCTAAATGATCATTGTAAATGCCTGTTCTACAATTACAAGCCAGACACAATATGCAGAAAACAACCCCTTACTCCTGAAATCACTTTCATGATATGACACATTTCAGTACCTGGATTTATAGAGCTGTTCAAATTCCCATGGTAATCATGGGATAATGAATCCCTTTGGTCGGATAGCCACAGGCTCTAAAATGGATTATTTGTTTTAGAAGAAAAAAAAATGAATAGACACAAAACTATATTAATGGCTAGCTTAATGCACTTTTTGTTTTTCTTTTCCTTTATGAAAATGTTCTGATTGTATCTATGTAAAAACTCATAGTTTTTATACCGGAAGATAAAACTCACAATATAATGGCACACTTGCATCTCTGCTTTTCAGTTGTTGAAGAAAAATATATGAGCTTTGTATTAAAAGTCTTTACATTATTATGTGTTTCCGAAAACTAAAATGCATTTATTTTACCCTGAAATGCACATGGTAAGCATAATTCATTTTCTTCCCCCACTTATACATAGCAGAGATTCATCAGGAACAAGGTGGCAAATAAGGCCCCTTCCTAACTTCCCAGAAGCTCACGCTCTCAACCGCAAACTCATCACTGCCTACTTTATTTATTTACTTATTTATACAATTTTAGTCTTGTCTGGATCACTTATCCAAAAATATCAGCTCATTCTGGCACACTATGGAATTTTCTGTTATTTGGAAATAGCAGAGACAAAAATTCTGCCATACAGAACACTGCTGAGCTGTAAAGCTGGATGAACAGTTAAATTTGCTAACTGCTTTTACTGTATATATAGTAAGAGTAAAAAACACTTATGTCATGTTTATGATGTGCCAGGCATGTAATAATTCATTTAAACCTTACTGCACCAATAAGATGGTAGTTTTCCCATCCCCATTTTACAGATGAAAGAACTGAAGCCTAGAGATGCTAATAAATCACCAGAGTCCCAGAGCTGGTGGTGACAAGGCTAGAAGGAACATCAGAAGCAGAGGGCCTCTGTGAGAACTCATTTGAGGCTGCCATAGAGCCACCGCAAACAAACAGCTTCTGCCAGCAATTTTTGTCTTGCTTTATTCATTCAATTTTCAGGTTTATTCTAATCAGAGTTATCCCAAACATTTCAGAGGAAAAATAAAGTGTTTTCTTTCTCTCTTTCTCTGTCCAGGGCCTATTTTTATCATATATATAGTACTATAGAATTACACTTTTGAAAAGTGGCTGAGGACCCCAGATGCCCCTAAGAAACTACAGTGGTTTGAATCTTGATTTATAGCAAACTGTCTTAATTTTTAAGACCCCTTTACACCCTACAAACAGAATGTGAGCACCATTTCAAAACAGTGATTTAAACAGATGCAACTATATTAAGATTTTCACATAGCCATGGTCAGGATATATTTTATCCTGAAGCCTACACACAGTCAGCCCAGTCGTGACTATACTTTTCTTTCTATTTCTTCAATTCATAGCAACCTATTTATTGCCCCATCTCTGCTTGCTGTACCTAAGGTTGATCTGTTTGATTCTTTTGTTTTGTAACAGCCAAGGGCTCTGCTGCATTGCAGGCAATTCACTTCTGGAATATCCTTAGAGAATTTCTTTGCTGCCCTGTTTGCAGTCACCCTGTACATCCCATAACAGAGCTCTACCATTTAGACCGTGCACATTTCCAGCTCGGCAAAAACGGAATTACATGAGATATAGCTTCAAAGTTGTATTCATTCAATGTTACAAATGGTTCTTGGCTGACATTGATGAAACTCCTCAAGTGTCTGATGGGACATAGGTGACAAAGATAAATCTTAGGCATGTGCACGGGCAGGTGTTTGTTTGAGTCCAGAAAAAGTGAGTCAGTTTAAAACTTTAGCATTATAGGTCACCTCTAGATGAATATTTATTACATTTATTTCAATTGTTATCAGCCTTTAATTCTTGTCCCTTTAAATAATGGCAGCTATCTATATGGCATGTTTTATTAAGCAAATGCCAATTGCTGTAATGATATAGGAACATGTTTACTTATTAAACAAGATCCCATGTAGAACCTTTTAAAGCATCTGTTATGTAAGGGTTACTTCTCTGTGATCTTACAGAATCTTGGTATAAATGTTTTGTAATTTTAAATGTGTTGTAATAACTAATCCACTTTTCAGTCTCCCTCACTAGATCATAAGCTCGAAATGACAAAACAAATGAACAGATAAATAAGTAAATGAACGAATAAAGAAACACATGTATTCTCCACTTCATCCCGTTTATTCTGGAGCTTAAAAAAAAGCAAATTATTCTCAGCTATCATTGTTAATACGATCATTAATTAATATTCCTTTCTCCTACCCAGCCTCTACTCAATGGCAGGACTTGTTGTTACCACCTAGTTTTGTTTTTTTTTTTTTTTTTAATAAAACACGTCAGGACCTCTTCCTTCATTATGCTACTGAAATTCAAGCCTTCTTCACTTGAACCCTAACTCCACATTTTTCCCCCCCTTTGAAGCTCGGCTTTTCTAAAAACACCAGCAATACTTTTTTTCCAAAATACAAATCTAATCATGTCACACTCCTCCATGGAGTTCATCAGTTGCTCGCAGATGGCACACAGGGACCTTCACCGGCTGACACACGCTTCAGTCTAGCCTCATCTGCTACTTCCGCACTCGTGATTTCAAAAGCAGAGTCCTCCCGTTCCCATGGGCCATGGCTCTTGGTCCTGTGCCTTTCCCATCGCGCTTTCTTCCTCTAGGTCTTAATGTGCTCCCCAGCTTTCAGATGCCGCTCAGGATTCCTCCTCCAGAGGTCCCTCCACCCATCTTGAAATCATCCTTCAGAGGAGGCTAAGGGTGCCCTCATCCTATCACACCTGGGATCTTAGCACTCCTGCCTCTTTCCATTTGCTATATACATTTCTATTGCTAGTTCCATTTCTCTGATAAAACTGTTAGCCTCTTGAGAAAAACATAAAATATTCATTGCTTTTATTCCCTTCACTCGACCAGGTGCCTGACTCACGGGAAACACAGATGAATGGAGGTTGACCTCAGCGGAATTTTCAGGAAGTTGTTCTATCCCTGTTCAACCAGATTAAAAATCAGTTTCTCTAAGACAATGCTTCTCAGCAGTCAATCTTGTAAAAAAGTGTTAACTCTTTTGTTAATTTTTTTAAAATGATAATCAAAATAATCCCTCATTTTGAATTTGCCCAGTTGTACTAAACAACAAACTGAATGGAGGGCATTTAAGCCACCTTCCATCATGAGGGGGTCATTGAATTTTCCTGGAAGTTGTACAGGTAATAATTTCCTAACCAAATCTGACTATATAATTGGGCTGGCTTTGCCTCAGAAGGAAAAAAATCAATTAAATCACATTTTCAATTTTTTTTTTTTTTTTGCTGTGGATATTTCAGTTTCCACACATGTTTAAAATTAAACATATTTATTACCTCATAACTCAACTTATTAATAGTACAAAATGCAAAATCTCCAAAAACAGAAAATTGGTAGCCAGTCCAGAGTTCTCTTTCCATTTTTGGTCAGCAAAATCTACACCCGTACCAAGGAGGAAAGTTCATGTGAGTGTTCCTACTAATGAGGACAGACCTGCTCCCTCTCAAATCTTGCCTTAGTCACAAAAGACTGGATCGAAATAAAAACTACACTGCACTTTGATCAGAGTTGCAATGGTAAAACGTCAGCCAGAACATATCCAAAAGCAGGCTTTCCTCACAGATTCGAGAGAAAATTGGATTAGAATCCAGCCGCCTTTTGCATGTTAGAGGCAATAAGTGTATATTGTATAAAAATCATCAGCATAACAAATAGATCATAATCACGCAGCATATGAACATTTAAATCTATCTTAAGATAGTGGATTAAAATGAGTCATTGGGTATCAAAAAAGATGGTGGGTCTGAAACATAAAACAATAAAACAACATGAAGAGCCATTTATTCAATCCAACCTAGACATAAAAGGGGACACCATAATAACCATTGAATATGACTGAGATCATGCTTTTGTGATAAGTCACTGAGATCTGAAATGAAAAACTGAATTATTACTAAATAAAAGGATTTGGTTTCATTGTTGAATTTATTCACATATTTCAGAAAATTTATTTTGCGGTTATATTTGAAGGTCAAAGAATAAAACTGAAGCATCTTGCCTATTGCAAAGATCCCCCTAGGAGCTGGGGAGGTAGGTATCTTCTAGGTTTTGAAGTTTAGCTCTCTTCTTCAGGCTTATAAAAGAGTAGCCATTCCCAGGACGTAGAGAGTGCCAGATGGCACACCTGGAACAGGAAAGGCAGAGTAGTGTCCCAAGTACTCCCACGCCCCCTACAGCCAGCCTACTGCAGACTTCCCTAATCCACCCAGCGCTTGCCCTGGGAATTTGCCCTGTGGACTCTGCTATCTTTTCCCTGGACTACAAAGTGTGCCCCACCAGCCAGGTTTCTCTGCCTCCTGACACTATCATGACTGCTTCATTTCTCTCTCTCCATTCCAGTTCTATAGTTTTATGTTCACTAACTCTGAAAATGAACTATTATTATTTCCTACCTAATATCTAGAACAGAGCCCTGATGTTTTGCACTTCATTTCTGTTGTGGGAACAGCTCAAAGATGAATCAGATCCCATGAATTGTCTCGCTTCGATTGACAACCCACGATGCACTGTTCTCTTATATATCACATAATGTAGCACGATATGCAATATAGAGTACATATAATCCTACCTCATCAACCACCAGCTGGCTTTATTGTTTGCTTATTAATTCTTGTTTTCCTCATTTTATTTTAGGGTTATTGACATTTTTCTGATTATATCAACTGCAATGCACATTATTATAAATCCAACTACTAAGATACATTACATGGAAAGAGATTTTTTTAAACAAAGCACCGGAAACACATCATGGTCTGCATTATCACTATCATTATCTGTGCTTAAAATTGGAATGTCATGAATGAATATGCAGTTCTGTGTGACTCTGAACAACTGGCATTGCACATAAGAATCGTTCTAGATTTCAAGGCGCCCTTTTCTAAGAATTTCCTTTTTCTCATTGTCTAAGAAATTTAGTAGAGGCTTGAAAATGTCTTATTTCATCAGCTTTTATTTTTTCCATATTATCATAGTGCAAATATAACTATAAATGCCTATTCACAGGCAGTTCTCTTCTCCTAAATAAAAGATTAATAAAGAAGAAAAGATGGAAAATATAATGTTCAGATGTATGCTTTCTTGTCAATGACATCAAATAGTTCTGGCTAAAGTCATTTTCCTTTCTACCTATTCACTTAATTAGAAAGAAAATCTTTTCCAAATAAATAATTTTGAAAGTTACTTGATATGTCTTCACCATTGTCCATAATATAAGGAATGTCTTCATCATAGCTTGGCCTCTTCTACAGATGGTTAATTGAAATCATTTATTTAAATCTAAAACCAGAAAAAAGCTCTGTATCCACTGACATTTTCAATGGAGTCCCTATGATAGAAATACTTTATAGTTACACTGCAATTATTAAATATCTACTTAAGTCTTGTTCATAGAGTGACAATCCAAGAACAAAGTGGGAAAATTAAGAAGGTTTAAGGAATGTAACATTTTAAAATTCACCTAAGCTTCTAATTTCTATTCTGTTCTCAGCACTCAATGAGATGTCTACTTGATTATATTGCTGAAGGTACATGGAATCACAGTTTGGACTACCATTCAAAGTTTCCTTTTTTTTTAAACTATCTTGACTCAGAGGTATGTACTATCTCATTAACGTGACATTAGCAAATCTCTTTTTGAATACTCACCTTTTGAATAACACATACAAAAAAGTCAGCAGTTATTAGTTTGCTCTCCTTTTTTTGCATTCCCACAGCACATTCTATAACCTGGATTACAGCATTTAGCCTTCTGTACTACAGCCACGTAAGTATGTGTGTCACTAAAATAAGAGCTCCTTAATGTCAGGGAATCTTTCTGTTTACAGCATTAACCAAGAGCCTCACACACTGCAGGTGTCTGATAAATATTTATTGAATAAGTAAATGTACATCAAAAATGAAAATACATTTTCCTTACAAGAATTCTGCAATTTCTCCCTGACCAGTTGATTCATATAAGCCCTCTCTGCGGTAGTTCTCTGAATGGCCTTGGGCCAACTCAGTTCTCTGCCTATTTCTCTCTCATAGTTCTCCAGAATAACTGTAGCATGTGCTGGGAACACAGCACCCTGAGATAGCAGGAGCTGGCTGGAACAGCCTGGGTTCTGCCCTGATACCCCCTAGAATAGGATGTTCTTTAACACTTTAGCTCAGTGAGTCCTGTGACCCCCAGGTATGTAACTGGGAGCAGGCCGCCTTCAGAGTCCCTTGTCTGTGGTACAAGTGGGGCACATAAAGTTGAGGCTTCAAGACTCCCGGGCAGATTTCTGAGCTTTTGGGGACCTGTTGCCAGTGGAATCTAGGCTTCTACTGTCCCTTGCTACCTACCTGTAAGTAATAAAACCCGCTTCATGTAATGTGTTCTGTATAAGCACTTTTGCTCTCAATGGACTCAAACAAGTTGGTAAGTAGTACACAGGGAACCTGCTTCACATCCTGCATTCAAGACCTGTAAATATCATTGAAACATCAACATTATGTTTCAGATTTATGAGCATGCAATATTCTAACTGTAAAGAATTGAATCCATACATCTAGTGAAACAAATAAGAACCTAATTAAAGAAGTGCTTACTTTGGGCAAAAAACAAGACTCCTGTCAAAATGCCTTTTAAATTTTTTGTTTAAAGTCCACACTTAAAGCTTTTAATCTCTATTAAGAAGGGACATCATTATGCATTGATTGATTAACACAATTATGGACATGTTCTGTTTTATCAAATATATTTTATTAAACAATCAACTTCAATTTTTTCTTCCATAGCTAAGTTATAGATAACGCCATTCTGAAACATCTTTAAAAGCCATCTTTTCTAACTCCAAAATAGTCATTACTATTCACTCTTGGTCATCTTCGTTGAAATAGTACTCTGTGGATCAGTACTGAACAGCCAGGTAACAGCTACAAGCTCCAAACCACCTGTAAACATCAGTTCATCTTATACCTATAACGAGTCACTTAATATCCCAAATGCCCACACAGATAAGTGAAGCCTCAATCATATAAGTGTTGTAAGAGGAGGGAATTTAGATTTTTCATTATTTCACTATTTTATGTTTTATTTATAATAAGTTAATATTCCTTAGGTTTTTTTTTTTTTTTGCTTAAGTTTTGAGACTATATTATTGTCTTTTCTCAATTCTTTCCAAAGTTTAGGTTTCTTATTTTTAAAAAAATATTACTGGCCGGATGCAGTGGCTCACACCTGTAATCCCAGCACTTTGGGGGGCCAAGACAGGCAGATCACTTGAGGTCAGGAGTTCGAGACCAGCCTGGGTAATATGGCAAAACCCCATCTCTACAAAAAACACAAAAATTAGCCAGGTGTAGTGGCACGCACCTGTAGTCCCAGCTACTGGGGAGGCTGAGGCATGAGAATCACTTGAACCTAGGAAGGGGAGGTTTCAGTGAACTAAGATCACGTCACTGCACTCCAGCCTGAGCAACAGAGTGAGACTCTGTCTCAAAGAAAAAATAAAAATAAAATATATTATCAGTAAATAATCATCTTCCATAAGAAAGAGTTTTGCACTGAAGGGGGAATAAATTCTGTATCAAAATTAAGTCTGCTAGTCTCAGAGAATGTGTTCAACATATGCGAAGTGAAAGTAGTAAATGCCTACTATTTCATCTGCTCTAAACAGCACTCACTTCTTCTCAGCCATATAATTTTCCCCATCTTTAACCATGAGTTTGGATTGGGAATTGTCTTCTTTCTTAAATTTTCTCATCCCCAGCCACAGGGACTAATCTAGGGACGGGTTATTGGCCAGTCTGGTCTTATAAAAGAACCCATTCCCAGGTAAAAATTTGTTGGTTCAGGAATATGCACTCAATTCAGTCCCAGCCAATCAACCCTTCTCTGTGACTTTTGAATTTAGAAACAAAAATTAGGAGTTCCATTCTATCTGGTGATAACACTGGGAAATGTCAGGCATCTCTGCTTCTATTCACCACAGAAGAGGCTAAATCCGAGAAAAGCCATCATGCAGAAAGAAGCCAAATGAGAGCCAGAGATTGAATCTTCAGGGTGCTCATGACCCTGTTGTCACTGGAGACTGAGGCTCTGCTACACGTTTTTAATTCTGCTAGCCAACACTTCCCCAAAAAATATTTGCCTAAGTTAATTCCAGTTTGATTTCCAGCCAATCCACTGACTAATTCACTCACTGATGACAGTAATAATGCATACAGGTATCTGACCACACTTTTTCCTCTGGTTTATTAGACATCTTCTAACCTCATTTTATTAATCATGTATAACTTCTCATTTTTCTGACATATATGTTTAACTTACTTTCAAAAAACCTTTCATCCATCACTAAAACACAACTAAAAAACTACTCCCTGTTTAAGATTTTCTAAATCCAACTAAAAAACAACAAGAAAAGGCTAACTTTCTTCATTATAGAGTTCTAGGCACAATTTCTCCAGATTCTTTTCTTTGTAAGAGTCCCACAGTAGTACACACTTGAGTAATTTATGTTATAGCAAATATGTATAAATCTTTTCTAGTCCTTTATTTTCTACTGGAAGAGTGAATTTACAAGCAATGATCTTACAATCTTCTGGAAACTGTAACTGTTGACAGCAATGGCTCTGACAGTAGTCCAATATTTGTGCAATGTTAATTTATTGTACTTTTCCTATAAAATGTCATCCTCTCACAAGCAAACATTTTTTCATGAGCCAAAAGATATGGAAAAGAGACACTGTATTTTGTTACTAGGAAACTGAAAGATTATTGATCATAGGCAAAATCAAAGCTTTTCTCTACCTAGGTATATTTCCCCACATAGCCTTCATTTAAAGTCCTGTAGTCATGTGTTTCAAGCTTCCAGTGATTCAAAATAAATTCTTTCAGCATCTGTGGAACTTGGAGAATCTTACTTGATATTTAGCTGCCATGTTGCCTATTAATCTAGTACTAGAGTAAATAGTGAGAAGACACTAGTCAATTTGGCCTTCTTCCTGAGCAAGCTTCTCTGCTAGGCAACATGTCTGGATCTTTGATTTCTATTCATGCTCAAGAATTTAAAGAAGGTAAGGAAAGATCCTGTTTCCAAAGGAATCTAAAGCTATTTGTACTTAAGTTACCCATCCTTAGTGCATTTCCAAATAGGAAAAACATGCAATTCAAAGTGTCTTACAGCTGCAAAAAACCATGCAATTAAAGTATGAAAATAAAAGTCTAAACTGCAGGCTATTAAAGTCGTCAACATAATGGTACCTGAGCCTATAAGGAGTGATTGTTCAAATATATGTGGTACATTCTTGGTAATTACACACCTTAGAACATGCTTTCATTTTCTTTCCATTGGTGTTTTTAAAGAATACGCCAGTAAACCACTGCTGCCTAAAAAGTTTTCAGCTCAAAAACCCATGTATCCCATTACAGCTTCAAATTTCCCATCTCAGTGTGCCTGTGTACATCAGACCAAAGTATACCCGACAGTTCAGCTGAATTCCAAATAGAACTGAAAATAGATTTTACTCGCCAACTGTCATGGGTGGGTGTGTGTGTGTGTGTTTGTGTGTGTGTTTGTGTAGGTATCTCAGCTTGGAAAAAAAGTCTATTAAGTATTTATGAAAATCATTTTTTTGGTCTCCAAACAGCACAGTTAAAATTAAACAGCCATCACAAGAAAGCGTCATCACAGGTAACTTCATACTACTGTTTGGGCTTCCAGACTCTTTTCAAGTGTGCACTGAACAGATGGAGAATGTTAGCGGCCTTTCAGACTAGCATTGAAGGCAAACTGTCCAGCAATCTATCATGATTTGGAGATTCTCAATGACCTTTTAAGGCTTTGCAGAGGAACCTGCTAAATTATGTTTACCAACCTATGGATTCTTTCAAAAAAATACACGTTTTTAATCCAAAACATGCTTCAGCAGTTAAAAGGATAATAACATCAGTCGCGTAAAGATTATGCTGTTTTGTTATTGTTGTTCTTTTATTCTAATTTGTTTTACCTTGTTTTAAAAATGACCTCCCTTCATGTGAGAGGGACCGAATGATAGAACTGCCCGTGACACTTCTGGAGAACAATTGTATATTTCCTTCCAATTAATGCTTTGACTTGTTAAATTCCACCATAAAATCGTGTGCAAAATTTCAAATCCTCTCCCCTGCTGCTTAGTGGATGAGAATGTTCCCTGCACCAGCTGAAATGTTCATTACTTCTAAATTATGCAGGCTGGGGCCAGGGTGGGCTGCCAGGCTGGGGAGGGATTGTTGTCTCCTAATTATCAGTGTCTGCAATTTGCCCCTGCTACATTTTCAGAGTTACACTCGAGGTCCCCATCTTTGTTTCAGGAAGAAAATGTATTCAATTCTCTTTTTCATAGGAAAAATCAAGAAAACAATTACATAGTCTGTATTTAAACTTTGAAATGGCTCAGTTCTTTCTCATGTAGAATAAAAAGTGATAAGAATATTGAAGTTTGACTTGGAGAACAGTGTCTAACTCAAATAATCTATTGTTTTACTTTTGTGCAATACCACTTTAAATATGATACAAGATTTCCAGGGGCTGTTTTCCACGTGGCTCCAGGAATGTTTTGTGACTCTTTATCTAGAAACTGCAGTCTATCTGATGTGCAAAAGTCCTTATTCCTGGTTGCAAAACAGGGAGACACCACGACATAGGCTTAATTTTGCTGTCATGAAAAGGGACCATAGCTGGATGGCTTGATCATAAGAGGACCAAGGATAGATATAGTTCTCCTGGATAAACATATGCAATCTATGCACATTTTCACAAAATGTTTCCAAAGATCATAGCAGTCATTAATGGGAGCATATTTTTTTCTTAGAAAGTCACCTTTGAACATCCTTTCCTTGAAAATATTCCATTATACGTTAAAGAAAAAATTGTTTTATTGCCTTTGTTGAAGGCTTAGGAGGTGAAGATTTATGTTGATCTGATAATTTTTATATTTTCATCTGTGTTCTTAGAAAAGGGAAAAGCTAAGTGCAAGTCCAAAAATAAAGTATTTAATTCTACTCACTTCCAGTGTCTTGGTAATAAATGCATCTGAGGGCTCAGGTTTCAGACCAAGCCCAGAGAAAAAGTGTGTTGTTGCAGGGTGTGGGGGTAGGGTAATATTCACTTATTCCTGTACATAGTTGATTAGAAAAACACAAATCAACTTCGATTATTTACTTCAAGTTAATCTAATACCCAGGGTGATTTTAGTTAGCATGATAGGTATATTTTGAAATTACAAAATAAAGCAACTCCACTTAACATATCAAACAGGTGGTGAAGATTACATTTTCTCATCTCTTCCTTCTATGCTCATGGGAGCTGTGGGTGTTTGAGTGACAGACTATCACCCAGCAGACTCCTTCTTCACCCAATGTAAATCCTTTTGTTAACCCTGTAGTGGAAAACGGAGGGAAACAGCTTGTGTGGTCTGGACAGTCTTTCAACTCCTAGCACTCCCACAAGGCCAAGTGATTGACTCTTTGGTCTTTGAAATTCTCCATGTATATTAGAGTAAGCAATGCAGCTCAGTCCCCGGAATCTCACTGTGCTTACATGTGGAAGTTACAGAAATGAAAGTGGCCTTCTAGTTAAGAAACCATAAAAATAAGCAAGGAGACTTGAAAGCTAGCACTGCCTTTCCCCATAACTAGTAGTTACCAAAAAATTTGAAATTTATGACAAATGAACAATCATCTCTTTAAAAGACCCAGCTGCACTTGAGAAGTAAAGATAATCTGATCTCAAAATGAAGAAAGATCTTAGAAAACTGGAAGCAGTTTGGTGAGCATATTTGGATCCAGGCCAGCAGAGGTGACCTGAAAGGGACAAGTGGGGAAAAAGAAGAGTTCCTGCTTCCTCCTTCAACCAGATAACTAATGGCACAGAGGAACAGAGGAAAACAGTGTAGACGAGAAGGCAGAGAACATCCCTGAAGCCAGGAGCAGGAGCTGCTCCTTGAGCATCTCTTGATAGAAAATATCAAGTCAGTGATCTCAGTCAGAAAATGGCACCAAGGAACACCTAGAATGCTGAGTTCATGGGCATACCTGTCATTCTAGTGCCATTCCAGTGCATGGCCACACAAGGGCTGCCAAACCTTCATGCTCTAACCATTAGGTACTTCTCTAGCCTCATTTCTTTCCCCTCAGTGACTTCACTTTCCCTTGCAATTTCTAGAAAGGCCAAGCTCATGCCCATTTCATACCATAAGGTCTTGCCATTTCTTCCACTGGAGTGCTCATTCTTAAGCTATGCATGTGAGTTAGCACCCCAATTAATGTTTGTGCTCGTACATGAACTCTTCAGACAGATTTCCCCCAATTATTCTGTTTAAAAGCATCTGGGACTCCACCACTCTGACCTCCCTATCTGTCACGGGTTGCATAGTGGACCCTCAAAAGATGCGTCCATATCCAGGCATCCTTAATTAAGTATATTTGCAAAGATCCTTGTCCCAAATAAGGTAGACTCTTTCTTCCTCACCCGGGGTTCTTTTTGTTAACCCTGCAGTATAAAACAGAGGGAAATGGCTTGTGTGGCCTTATTTGGAAATAGGGTACTCACAAAAATAATTATGCTGAAAGGAGATCATCCCAGATCAACTAAGTGGGCCCTAAATTCAATGACAAATGTCCTTATAAGAGACAGGAGAAGAAATCTGTGCAAAGACCAGGCAAAGATTAGAGTTATGTAGTCACAAGCCAAGGACTGCCTGGAGCCACTAGATAGGGGGGGCTGCAAAAAAGGAGTCTCCCTTCCAGACTTCAGCTGGACCATGGCTCTCTTGACATCTTTATTTTTATATTTTTTCTAATTTTTAATTGACATAATTGTACATATGTATAGAGTATGTTTTAATACATATGTATGTTGCATAATGATCTAATCAGGGTCGTGTTTCCATAATCTCATGCATTTATCATTTCTTTGAGGTGAGATTGTTTAAAAGCTTCCCTTCTAGCTAATTTGTAATAGATAATATTTGACTGTTAACCATAGTTACCCACTGTGATTATGGTTATAATAGAACACCAGAATTCTTCTTCCTAGGTAATTGTAACTTTATACCCATTAACCATCCCCTTCCCATTATCTCCTCCTCCCTCCCAGTCACAATCTCTAGTAACCACTGTGCTACTCTCCACTTCTATGATATCAACCTTTTAAAAATTATTCCACAAATGAGATCATGTGCTATTTATCATTATGTGTCTGACTTATTTCACTTAACAAGTCCTCCAGGTTCCCAGGTACACTCATGTTGTACAAACAATGGGATTTTGTTCTTATGGCTGAATAGTATTCCATTGTGGTCTATACCGCATTGTCTGTATCCATTCATCTATTGTCAGACACTTAGGTTGATTCCATATCTTGGCTATTGTGAACAGTGCTGCAATAAACACTGGAATGCCAATATCTCTTTGAGATTCTGATTTTTCTTTTGGACATATACCCAGTAGTGGGATTGCTGAATCATACGGTAGTTCTATTTTGAATTTTTGACAAACCTCCATCTGCTTTCCAGAATGGCTATAGTCATTACCAGGAGTGTGTAAGTCTTCTCTTTTCTCCACATCTTTGCCAACACTTGTTTTCTTTTTGATAACAGCCACTCTGAGTGAGGTGGTATTTCATTGTGGTTTTGATTTGCATTTCCCTAATGAGTGATATTAAACATTTTTTCATATAGCTTTTGGCCATTTGTATTTCTTAAGAAATGTTTATTAAGCTCTTTTGCCTACTTTTTAATTGGTTTATTTGTATTTTTGCTGTTAAGTTCCTTGTATATTTTGGATATTATCCCCTTGTCAGATACACAGTTTGTAAATATTTTCTCTCATTCTGTAGGTTGTCTCTTGACTCTGTTAATAGTTTTCTCTGCTGTGCTAAAGCTTTTTAGTTTGATATAATCTTATTTGCCTGTTTTTGCTGTCATTGCCTGTGCTTTTGAGGTGTTATTTTGAAAAAATTCTTGCCCAGTCCAATGTCATCAAGTGTTTCCCTTACATTTCCTTCTAGTAGTTTCATGTTTTACATTTAAGTCTTAAATCTATTTTGAGTTAATTTTTGTAAACAGCGAGTTAGGGATCTAGTCTTATTCTTCTGCATTGTGGATATTCAATTTTCCAGCACCATTTATTGAGGAGACTGTCTTTTCCCCAATGTGTGTTCTTAAAATCTTTGTGGAAAATCAGTGGGTTGTGGGTGCATTCATTTTTGTTGACATCTTGATTTGGGACTCTGGGCCCCCAGAACTGCGAGAAAATAAATTTCTGTTTTAAGCCACCAAGTTTGTGGCAATTTGTTATAGCAGCCGTAGAAAACTAGTGTACTTCCCCTTCCTTTCCTTTTCTTTCTAGCAATTACCACTATATATCATATATTGTTTATTTGCTCATTTGTCTCCTCCTCTAGAATGTGAGAGCAGAGAGTTTATCTGTTTTGTTCACTGATGTTTCCCAGTGCCTAGAAGTATGTCCAGCACACAGTAGTCACTTAATAAGAATATGTTGAACTATGAATGAATGTGAGCTGCTCAGGTAACCTTTCAGATGTTTTGTTTAGGCGTGATCTTGTGGGTGGACTCTAGATTTTTCACTTCACTGCATGCTCAGGGTGGTCTGAGAATATGCTTCTGCTAACACATTTATTTAGGCCTCCCTATCGCCATGCTATTACAGGAAATAATATGGGTCCTTCAGGAATAATCTCACTTTGAGATATTGCCATTCAAGAAATACCACTGTAATTACAATATTCAAAACTTTTTAATTTGGCATGAAAAAGTATACAGGCAAAAAGTGACTGGCCTCTAGGAAGAAGACACTCACTGTATTTGTAAAAGAAATGCACTGCTTAAAATGTTCTAATTTAATGTTATAATGTTGATTTGGGTATGGGCTTGTTTGATTCCTGGGCAGAACCAGCACACAGAAACTGAAGGACACTCTCACGATAGCTAATGCTGCCAGAGAGACACTGTCAAGGTTAACAAGTTTCCGTTCACTAGAACTGTAAAGACAGGAAGAGCGATGGGAAAGCTAACTCCATCAGATGATAAGCAGAGAGACAGTGCAGCGTGTACAGAGGCATTCACTCATGTCACCACGGGCTGCTGAGAGAACACAAAGACCTGTCTTAGATATGGGAGTTGAAGGAGATGAGCAGGCTGGATTTTCCTTGGGCTATAGGTCAAACTCAGGCCCCACCCAGCATTACAGCATGGAAGAAACAATAAGGGAGAAAGCAGCTCGAACCATTTTAACTATACAGGAAACTGGACAAAGAACAGGAAGAAATAAATAAAAGCATAATAGCCCAAGGTGGAATGCGTATTAAGTGTACGAGAAATAGATCCCTTTACTTTCAGAAGACAAGAACGACCCACTAGGGGACATGGGATGGGACGTAGATAAGAAGGAAGTCAATGCTTATGTTCATTAATGACAGGCATTTGACAGCCATGTTCTTGAGTAATTCTCATACTGACGTGTTTATTTCTATTTTAGAAGTTAGGATATTGAGGTTCAGATAAGTTGTTTTCTCAAAACCACAAGGAAAGACCTCTGTGACTCAAAGCCATGAATTTCCATTGCATCAAACTGCCTAGCTGTACAAAATTACAAATGTGAATTGTTTATTCTTTGTAGTATGACTTGGCTCAATATCCTAAAATAATTCTGATCTTGTGACTAAGATACAAAAAAAATTGCAAGTATCTCTCCTTCATGCATATATTGACAAATACATAGAAATGAATGATTATTCACAGATTTAGATGCCTTGGAAAGAACCAGAAAGGGAACTATGATGTATTAGAGAAAATATCTGACCTACAGCCAGGATTTCTGGATTCAAACCTTAGCCCTAACTCTGATCAATTATATGACTTTGAATAAGACACTTAGGTACACAAAGATGCTGTTTCTTCATCAGATTAAACATATTTAATAAGCTGGGTGTGGTGGCTCACTCCTGTAATCCCAGCACTTTGGGAGGCCGAGGCGGGTGGATCACGACGTCAGCAGATCGAGACCATCCTGGCTAACACAGTGAAACCCCATCTCTACTAAAAATAAAAAAAAATTAGCCAGGTGTGGTGGCACGCCCCTGTAATCTCAGCTACTCGGGAGGCTGAGGCAGGAGAATTGCTTGAACCCGGAAGACAGAGGTTGCAGTGAGCCAAGATCACGCCACTGCACCCTAGCCTGGGCAACAGAGTGAGACTGCATGTCAAAAAAAAAAAAAAATGCAATAACATACATTAGTAAAGCAACTAGCACCTACGGGTGTTCAGAATTGCCTGTAGGTATTATTACTGGTATTACCATTGTCTAAGAAAAGAGATGGTCCTCCTGCAACTGTGTAGTAAATGTGTGCACTTCAGGCTCATCAGTCTGGATAATAGTGACTCTTGGAGAAAAAAAGGAAGCACTCAGGAATGGGACAGCCAGTTGGGTTGCCAGGCAGATGGCTAAGGAGACTAGAAGCCAAGAACTGGTAAAGAGTTGAAGATGCAAATTTGTTATTGGTTCCTTAGGTCAACATAGCTAGGACGTGTTTTTTGAGACAATTGGAAGAACACATGGGATTTGATTTGATAGCTGTTATATTCATATACATCCTTCATCTCTTATCAAAAAATGTGTGATGAACTGAGAAGTCCTTTTTAGATTAAAAAAATTTTAAAACATAGGCCTACATGCCCACTGAAAAGGCAGTATCTCTGAGTTTTTTAGGACTTGAAATATTTATAGTAAAACTCTTTAAATTTAATGATGTGAACAGAAATTAAACCATTAATCTGGCCTATAGCACATGAGTTAAAAGTAAGCTTTATTGCTTATCTTTATGTAAACTTCTTGCTCATTTATAATTTCATTTATTGACACACCTTTTATAATACTCAAGTATCAAGGTCATTTTAATTGACTAAATTCTTTTTTTTTTTTTTCTGAGATGGAGTCTTGCTCTGTTGCCCAGGCTGGAGTTCAGTGGCATGACCTCCGCTCACTGCAAGCTCGGCCTCCCAAGTTCACGCCGTTCTCCTGCCTCAGCCTCCCGAGTAGCTGAGACTACAGGCGCCCGCCTCTATGCCTGGCTAATTTTCTGTATTTTTAGTAGAGACGGGGTTTCCCCGTGTTAGCCAAGATCGTCTCGATCTCCTGACCTCGTGATCCACCCGCCTCAGCCTCCCAAAGTGCTGGGATTACAAGTGTGAGCCACCGCGCCCGGCCTTAATTGACTAAATTCTCTAAGACCTCTGCAGATTTTTTTATTTCAGCCCCACTATTTTCTCAGATAGTTAAAATTTATTCAATGATTTCAAATGTTCTGTAAAAGTTGGATGTGCCCAGATTGTTTTCTTATTTTAATCAAAGTAATATGCATACATGGTTAAAGAAAAACCAATAGAAGGCCCTGTAATGAACAGCAACACTTTCCTTTTCTTTAACTTTTGTATTAAGTTCAGGAGTACATGAGCAGTTTGTTATACAGGCAAATTTGAGCAAAGCTTTCTTAACCCACTTCATTTTACCCTTTCTTGCTCTGCTTCACTTCTGAGACTCAAAATTGCTCTTAATGGGTTTCGTATTTTTTTGTCAGTATTTTCATAAATGTAAATAGTAGACCACTATTTCTACTTAGGCATTACCTACTGACACCAGAGCATAGAAGCTGTGAATTTTGCTCACTGATCACTGTTCACAATCATTTTTTTCTCTCTCTCCAGCTATTTAAAGCTATATTACAATATTATATCTCTGGTAACTCCATTTATAAAATCAAATGATATGCTTACACTCTATTTGCTGTTACACCAGTGGTGAGCACTATTGCTTGAGAGTTTAGCCTATAAGTAGGATATTATTGGCAGTTTTTACCTCCATCTTCCAACTCCCCACTCCCATCTTCTGTTAACCATAAACTTTTACATTATGAAGATTAATATTTATGTCTTGAAATCATAATTTGTGAGCTCTGACTGTAGATTAAGCCCTAACATTAAAAATCAGTAATATGTATTTACACTTTCTAGTAAATATTGGTCCCTGTGGAGCCATGCTAGACAGACATCAACATATACCCTTCCCAAGTCAAAGGTCACGACACATCAATAATTCAAAAGTGAGTGTTCCCAGCTTAGAAGTCAGGGATTCATCAGGTATTCAATGCGTACCAGATTTTACTTTTCACCCTATTTGGACAATGGCATTCTCATGGTATTTTATGCTTCATTCATTCTTCCAGTACTGCTTTGTAATATTAATTTAAAGATTTGGGTTATACTTGACCTCCATGAAATATTTTTTGTTATTTAATTTTCTCCTCGCCATTTTTTCTGTTCTTTCTTTCTGGAACTCCTATGTATCAGACATTGGTCTTTTTATGTTGTTCCTCTATGCTTTTGATCTTTCTCTGATATTATGTGTTGCTTTGTATTTTGTGGAATTTTTACTCAACTATAATCACTCATCTTTCATTTATTAACATTTATTTTTATTTCATCAAGCATATTTTTAATTTTCAAGATATGTTCTTTGTCCTTGATTGTTCATATTTCATAGCAGCCTGCATTTATCCTTTATATTTGACATTTCTTTGGTTTCTCCGAGGATAATTAAAGGCTTTATAAAATAATGATAGCAATAATATTTTTCAAAATGTTAATTCATCTCCATATTTTCTTGGCTTCCTCCTGAATTTTTTGTGCTTTTTATCTTCCTTTCACATGCTGACAGTCCTCAGCACGTTGGGAACCGTCCATCTCCATTTCCTCTATTACAAATCTTTGTGTGTTTTCTTGCTGGGCTTCTCCTTGAACGAAAGCCAGTCTGGGGGCTCTGTTTGTGTGGGTGCACTTGCAGGCTGAGTGGACAGGCAGGGAGCACAGGCCTGTCTGGGGTCTTCCAGAGCTGGTTCAATGAAGCTTCTATTCTGGACTCTCCACCTTCCACCAGCAATCCTCATTCTCAGAAAACTTGTCCAACTAAGAGAGAGGGTTTGCATAAACACGCTCTGGGTTTTGTCCAAAGATCAATTCTGAATTGCCTATCTCTGTTCTGTGGTGAGGTTTCTACCTAGGGAAACGTGCAATTTGATGCCGTTTGAATTAATTCCTTATTTTCCACCCATCTCACTCCCATCTTTGATAACTGTTGGAGGACACATCTTTTTTTTTATCAAGAGATTTACAAGAAAATGATCTTTAACTTCCACTACTATCCAACTCTGGCCCATAGCTTCTTTAACCCTCTTTTTCCATCAATATGTTCCCATATGTTTTCAGAATTCAGAAAAATTTGAAATTCAGCATCTAGTAACTGCTGCCCTGCCTCCCGTGAGCTCTGCTACTGTAAATGTATCCTCATCACTAATTCTATATTATGTTTGCAGTGTTTTGGAGGAGAAGGGGGGAAAAAAGCATGGGGAAAGAGAAGGGAAGACGAAACCAACATTTAGTCCACCACCTTCAATTGGCAACCAGTGTAGTCTTGCAAATAAAAGACATTCATGTTTGGACAAAAATTAACATAATATCATTTTAGTGTTTTCAACAGTCCACCTGCAGCTTGTATGATTTTAAAACAACCATGGACTTAAATGAAACCTAAACTCTAGAATTACACTGTCCAAACATACAGCTATTTAAATTTAAATGAAATCAAGTGAAATTAAATTTAAAATCCATTTCCTCAGTCATTCTAGTCAGGTTTCAAATGCTTAATGCTGCATGTGGCTAGTGCCTACAGGACTGGACAGTGAAGCTGGAGGGCATTCTTAACACAGCATAAAGTGCTGGTGGACAGTGCTTCTATAGAGCAAACTCAGAGCTCATCGGTAAAGAATTAACTCATTGAAAATCAGGTGTAACTGATGAGGAATGGGGAAGGGGCCTTCTCTTTCCTCTTTATTTCTGTCATGTTGTGTTAAAATGCTGCTGCATGTGTTTCAGGAAGGAAATCTGTTTCCCACAGGTCCTTTGTTTTCTGTTGGGAGCAGCAGCATGGGTCCACCCTACTGTAGGAGCTGACTGAGGGCATGCCAGCAGCAGTCGTGGTGAACAGGTGAGAACTTTGAATGCTTGCATTGCTTCCTGAGAGGAAGGGGGCAGGCGCCTCAGTGTTTATGCTATACAGGCAGGCTTACACATTTGGAGGGTCTTAAATTACCTCTGACAACAGTACATGAGAACAGTACGTGAGAACAGCCAAGGAAAGAAGACAGGAATTTGACAAGGACTTTGTGCTCATTTCCAGTTCACAGACCATCGTGAGCCAGTGATGGTGACAGCTCATCTCACCTCCCTGGAATCTGTCCCTGAATAGCTCACTGTAAACTTTTAAACTGAACTCTGATATGGAAGAACTACCTCTAGCCTGCCGTAAATTGTGGAGTTTTATCTACTTTGTGGTCTTTTGTGATGAATTGGATTACAGTTTCGGAAGTGAGAAGTAACGTAGAAACCAAAATTTTGCATTGATTCACGATGCTAGGGCATGAGGAGGGACAGGTTTATGCAATTTAAAGGAAATTCAGCACCCTGGGAACTTACGCCACCTGGTTTTATGCCTAAGAAGTAGGTACAGGGTGGAAAAAAAAGAGAAACTATAAGCCAAAATAAAGCTAACCCTTTGAGGCTAGTCAGTGATTCACTCTGGAATTTCAAAACTGCAGAAATTGCATAGGACTTCCATGCCTCACGAAAAGCACTCCCTGTGGGAAAGAGCCAACGGACTGTTGCATTTGTAAAAAAATGATATACGATGTGCTCTCAGCAACCCTCCATAGGATCCAATAGATTATCTAAAAGTCAACATCTTCTCATGTTAGAAATTAAGTCTTAAATATTATTTTCATCTTTAGGCTTAAAAATTATATCTGTGTATACCCATGCTCTCTAAAATATTTTTCTTTCTTTAGTGTACTAGTATACATTTTTAATGGTAAAACCCACATAAGGCATTTTTCTCTGTTTTTCCTTTTTTTCTCTAAACCTAATTAGGGCACACAGTTTTGATTTGTAGTTTTTTATGGAGACAATAAATAACAAGTCATAATATATTTTTATACAAAAATGACCAAGATTTCATAGATTTAACAATTTTTTTCAATACAGGCAAACTGAATGACATGAAAAAAATCTGTATTCAAGTCTGATTTTCAGTTTGAATGTCTGCATGGATCACATTAATTGGGTGTTTTAATTTCCATTTTGTATGTGTTCTATATGAACACACACTAATTCATGTCATATAATCTATGCTGTATTGCCCCATATCTATCCATTAAACACGTATTGAGAGCCTGATAAAAGAAGGACACTGCAGCAAAGAGAGCAATGAATCAAACACAGATTCCTTCTCAGAAGTTGGATACTTTGCAGAGATGATAAGGCCCAATAACTAGCATCAAGTGAAGTCCTGAATCCCTGTTTGGGCCAAATTTTCAATTTGCCCTAGAGCCTTAGAATGGGCAAAAGACAGCCCTGAGTTATCTTCACCCATGCTACCCCTGCCTGCTCAGCGCACTACCAAGTGGGGGCAGTCGTGGCTCCATGTGATCACTAGGGAGAAGGATCTGGAAATGAAAGAAGGATAGGGGACGGGGAACATTTCATTACAGCCCTCTTTATTTCATTGGTATTTTCCCCTACAAAGCCCCAACAACTTAACCAATGAGGGTAGAGAAATTTCAATTCCATGTATGTGGATTTCTACAGCCAAGTAGAAAGTGATGCATTCTTCATGCTGCTTTAGGAAGATAGCAGTCAATAAAGAAGAGTCTGAACAAAAGCAGTGCCATCTCTGGATGGGCAAAGCTTCTGCAGCAATGGTTTACAGATGCCCCAGCAGGAGCACTAGAAAGGGAGCCAATCGCATTACTGAGAGAGCTGGGGTCAGAGAGCTGGGACCTGAGAGCAGGTAATATGTGAACTAGGAAGCTGATTGAAAATGGCACCTAGCATGTGAGGAAAGGGTCTAGCTGAGCTGGGAATCATTCCATGTGACTTGTAGCAGCTGCACCCAGTCAGAGACAATCACAGGACTGCAATCAGGAAGCCTAGTTTGTGTCCTCAGTCAGCACCTTCTCCCCGACTTCTCAATGACTACTCCAAATTGTAGCTATTCTTAAGCCTTCACCCTAATCCACACCTCAGTCTTTATTGAAAACCTACTTTCTACCACATCAAGAAAATCTGAAATCATCAAACAGGAACTCCTTCAAACTCTAACACCTGCCCCTTAAGATGAGTCTGTCTCCATCATCAGTCTTATCTTTTCAGTCTCATAGGAAGAGTTATCTCTTTTTGTTCAACACCAACTTGCAAATGAGATGTCTTTCTTAGTCCTCCTTTAAAATGTCTGCTCCCCTAACCTGGAATTTTATGTTTTCACTTTCTCAAGGCTCAATCCTCATCAACTATAACCGGGTCTAATCTCTGTCATTTTGAAAGTTACCCTTCTTTTATTTTATATCCCTCTCAAGTGTTCTTAAGCAGGTTTTGCTGTGGACCCTTTGAGATCTGGTGAAGCCTATTGATCCTTTCTTGGAATAATGTGTGTAAATAAGATATGTAGGTTTACTAAAGAATCCAGTTATATTGGTAAAGTCATCAAAATAATATTAACAATGATATGTGATTCATTAATTCTCCAATGGACAAATCTAGAGTCAGATCTAGTATCTACCATAATTTTAGAATCATGAGTGTAACAATAATATATAGTACCAACAATAACCTTAAGGTAATATATGTGATTTCTGAGCAAGCTGGGGTTACTGCTAATACTATCGAGCTTGTTTTCTAAGTTTCATTATTAAAAGAAATCCAAAATTACAATTAGAAGATTAGTGAAAATAAAGATGTTCGCATTCAAGTTCCCGGAATTCCATCCTTGGATATCATGGAGGGAGCATGAACTCTCTGCTCCTCTCCTCACCATCACCATTCTTTTTTTTTTTCTTTTAAATTATACTTTAAGTTCTAGGGTACATGTGCACAATGTGCAGGTTTGTTACATATGTATGCATGCGCCACGGTGGTGTGCTGCATCCATTAACTCGTCATTAACATTCGGTATATCTCCTAATGCTATCCTTCCCCCCTCCCCCACAGCATGACAGGCCCCAGTGTGTGATGTTCCCCACCCTGTGTCCAAGTGTTCTCATTGTTCAGTTCCCACCTATGAGTGAGAACATGTGGTGTTTGGTTTTTTTTATAATTCTCGAATTCGTTTTCTGCCTTGCTGGGATCTTGCTTCTGCCCTATCTCTCTTTTGACCTTGTCTTGGGAAGGACCCCCAGTGGTATCCCATGTGTTGTGTGACTGCACTCCAATCAGTTCACATCTGATTTGATCTTTGGAATACAGACTGTGAACATTCTCACACATGCTGAAAACCTCTCCTTTCCCCTCCTTCCTCAATTGGCTGATGGCTAAAACTTACTGTTTCCTAATCATTGTGTCTGGTTACCTGGGCTCTGCTCATCTTAATTGTTTAGTTTACACACGGCTCTAAACTGCTTGCATCAAAGATAGCATGTCCTAATTACCTATTCTTTGAGGATAAAAGGGCTTAGATGAACCTAAAAAGGGAAGGGAAATTAATGTTAACAGAGGACTTATCATGATAGCATCATGCAAAGTACTTACCACATGATTTTATTCACATCTTCCAGTGATTCATGAAGGTTATTCCTACTTTGGAGAATATACTTGAGTAAATTGATATTCAGAATCATAAGTAAATTTCTTAAAGTCACATCACTGGGAGGTGGTAGAACGAGGATTTAAATCCTGGTTTACTGAAATTAGGTTTTCTATATGTAGTAATGTTCTCTCCATCTAAGGTCACACCTGCTTTGTTTAGGTGAAGCGTGGCTTGGGAAGGGAACAGGGGAGAAGAGCAGAGGTACAGGAAGCATAGTTCTGACAATGCTGCTCCTAGCTCACCTGTCACTGTTCTCAACCCCAGAGCCACCTTACTGCAATACCTAGAAAGTGTCTGTTCCAGCCTTATGGGGACAGCTCAAAACCATGGCAACAAACAAGTCTCTTTGAGAGCCTGACATAAGCCCAACAGACATGTTTTGATGAAGGTAATTTCATCAGTGCAGACAGGCAACCTGGAAAACTTAGTCTCATTTCCACTAAAACAACTTTCTTTGCAAAAGGATATTTCTGCCAGATGATGACCTAAATGACCCTCCTTGGCTCATTGTGGAAGGTACAGGCTTGCCATGTCTATGCTCGCTCAGGACACATAACAAGATGGCCAAACTGAGGGTACCGTTCTGACACCATCTGGGTGGCCTGGCAGTCCTCCTTCAGGTCAACCTGCTGGAAAGTGAGCTCTGCAAGCTCCGCTCACCACAATGGCCTTCGTGACCTATCTTCTGCTTGCTGGTTGATGACGTTGGGGAGCCTCATCTTTCGCAGAGAATGGAAGTTGGGGGGATAAAAGCTCAGGCTGTGGAGTTCATGCAGGACAGGTGAGCCCAAGAACTGAGGTTTAGCCCAGGAGGGTTCTTCACTTTGCCCCGAAAAGAATTCAAGTGCCAGCCAGTGGTGTTAAACAGCAACTTTATTAAACTAACTTTTACTGAAGCGGCAGTGTACAGTAGCAGCAGAGGTACTTACGCTTTTTGCAGCAGGGCTACCTCATAGGCAGTGAGCCCACAGTGGCAGCTCAGAGGCAATGCTGAACTCTTATCTCCACCAACTTTTAATTATATGCAAATTAAGAGGCAGTTTATACAGAAATTTCCAGGATCACAGTGGTAACTCCCGGTTGGTTGGGTCATTGCCATGGAAAGAAGAGGTAACTTCCAGGTGCTGCCATGGCAATGGTAAGCTGACATGGCGTGCTGGTGGGTGTGTCTTATAGAAAGCTGCTTCCACTAGGGACCTGTTTCAGCTAGTCCTCAATTTGGTCCAGTGTCAGAACCTGGCCTTCTGAGTCCAGTCCCGCTTCTTACATAAGAATCAGCCACATCCAATTGGAAGCTGCCCTCTACTGTGTGGAACTGGACTGTGCTATGTACTCTCTCTGCACTTTAGATCCTCAACTATAGAGAACAGCTAATAAAGCCTGTTTTCACAAAGTCATTTTGCAGTAGAGTAAAGCAACAAACCTGAAGTGCCCATAGCTGATGGCAGGCAGAAGGCACTGGGTGAAGCTCTGATTATTTCCCCTCTAGTCCCTTGACATTTTTTTCATATAATTAAGAGTCAGTGAAAATTGTCATAGACAGATAAATAGATGATAGATACACACACATATGCATATATAGCTCTCAGTATTTATATCTCACATACAACTCTAATTTCAATATAGAAAATAACTTTGATTCTTGGACAAAAATAATATTTTTTATTAATGCATGACATTCTTTTTAATATACTGACTTCAGTCAAGCTTTTATCTCTTTTGGTATAATCTGGAAGTTTCTCCTTTTTTCCCACATCCCAGTGCCATGCAAAGTGAGGCGCTTAGCAAATGCTTTTGATGATGATAATAGGTTTGCCATTTTAAAGGATGGATAATTTGAGTCATAGGTTAAATAGCTTGCTTGAAACTATTCCATGCTTCTTTTCAGCCTGGAAGCCAGGACTCTAAGTGCATTCCTCTTTCCCTGCATCCTACTCTTTGATACTTCATAGATAATTGATAAACAAAGTCATTTCTTTTCTCAACAAAAGCTGTGTCTTCTTAGCTAAATTAAAGTTTTGGTAATCCAATTTATTCTCTTAACCCAACAGAGCAAGCAATTGATTTCATTTTCATTTTCAATCATGAAAACCTTGTCACATTTCATTCTTGCTCTCTGAATTATTAGGTTTCAGTTCTTGTTTCCACATGCTTTATATGCACAAGTCAAGTGTAACCTGAAAGATATTAAAGTGGATTTGCAGTGAAATGGCACATATCTAGGAAATTTGTCTTATTGCCTCTTAACTCCTCTTTTGTTTAATGTGCTTATTGGTATTTTCCTAGGACTGTGCTGGTGCTGCGTGACGGCACATTTCTGCTGACGGCCCTGAACTTTCAGACAGATTGTCTGTGAATCAGGTGAGAGGGAGTCTTTAATTAACGCCCTAAGACTGGGAATGGAAACAAAGAACAGGAAGGTTGTAAGATGGATCTGGCTGTCAAAACAAAATGAAATAAAAATCCCAACGTGCTCTGCCCCAACAAGCATCACTCTGTCCTGCACTGGGCTCTCACCCGCTCTCATGCAGAAATAAGGGCCTGGACCTGGAGACCACAGAGGACAATTTAATATGGAAGAAAGCAATGAAACAACTTTCCACAGAAATTCTCTACCCAGAGCACCCTAGTGCCTCATTCCTGCCTCTATCATTAGAGCTGCTTTCAAATCCCCAATGATCTTAGAGTCCCTTGGAAGGGCTTGAAAGCTTCTCAGGTAATTATGGCCTTGTGAGAAACAATCAAGCTGGAAAAAAGGTATTTCTAAAAGAATCCCTAAAGTAAGCCCCCGCCATTGTATCTGTTCTTTAGAGCTATAAGAGAAATTCATGTTACACTTTAGGGAAACCTCTTTGGTAAAATAGCTTGAATGTCACAGCCCAAGGCTAGAATTCTCTTTCTTTAGGAAATAATATATTTCAGAATCAGAATACGACTTTGAACACAGCCTGGTAAATCCAGTTCTGTACAACAGAGAAATGTTAGCACCTGAGTTCAAGGACAGCTGAGACTTTAGTGCTTTTTTTGTACATCCCTCCTTATCCAGATTGCTTGCTGCCCTTCCTTCTGATACACTGTGTTCTATTCCTGTTCTGAAAACTCATCTAAAACTTGATTGTTTAAGGCAAATATGTATTGAACACTTACTATCTGCAAGGTATTGTCCTAGTTGCTGGAGATACAGATATAACTTCAAAAAGCAAAATCCCTGTCTTCATAATAGAAAATTTGCTATTTTAATTTCTCAAAACCCAATCGCTCCATTAAAGGTGCACATTTACACAAAAAGAATATGCACTTGGCTCTGTCTTACTTCTCTGCTCCTTCCAGGTATGCTGTCCCGTGTGCCCCTGACTGTCCATTCCCTGTGGTGCAAAGACTGTAGCCTCTTTTGATTTCTCTCAGTGTCAAATGCAAAGCCCTGCTCACCACAGTTACTCAAAATCCAGGCATTCAGATATTACCTAATCTCCCTAAATGACATTTTTGTGACACACAGAGTGAGTGCTGTTGGCTTGCTATTTTATACGCTTGAAACTTGAGTTGGCGTTCTTAAATTGATTGGCCAAGAAAACAAAGTGGTCAAGCTGAGACAAGATCATGAATCTTTGGTTTTCCATTCAAATTACAGAGCTAAAGAAAAAAAGAAATGGAGATTTTCCTTCCAAACTTACAAAAACTGCTATAACTAAGTATGATTTTATAAGATCCCAAGCCAATTGAAATATTGTCATTTGTAATAATAAAACCTATATATGATTAGCACTTTGCATTTTTCATTTATTCATTCAACAACAAATACCTCCACATGCCAGACTCTCAAGATATGAGGCTGCAGTGGTAAGCAAGAGAGACACAATGCCTGCCTTCAGGGACCTGGTCTGTTTTCCTATCTGATTGTCTAAGATCTTTTCAGGAAGTTTGGTAACCTCTGTGATCCCTAGACAGTGTAGCTTCAACTCAAGGCTCTGAAGTTTATTAACTGCAAAACACAAGGTAACATAATAAACTCTTTGAGCTTCCTTATATGCATAATAGTGTTGGAAATATTATCCACCTGATGGGGTGTAGCAGTCAGGGTTCAGCATAAAGAGGTTTATTACAGGAACTGGCTCACACTATTGTGGCAGCGAAGGAAGCCCAAAGTCCTTGAGTGGCAGTCAGGAAGGTGATGAGCAGCTGAACCCCAACGGCAGGAGCTGAAGCTTGCTATCCACCCACAGGTTCAGTTAAGAAGGAAGATATGGGGGAAGGAAGGAGCGCAGTCACAGGTCTAGCCATTGTTGGGAATCTTTTAGCTCAAGAAGAAGGCCTACACCCTCTTTTACTAAAGTCCTTTCAACTGTTTTCAGTCCTACCTAATAGAATCTCCCTTTTGATTAGCATAAAGTCAGTTGACTAGGGACTTTAATTATAACTGCAAAATCCCTTCACCATAGCACCTAGACTAGTCTTTGAATAGCAGAGAGAAGATATGTGTGCTACAAAATAGCTGTGCCTCCCTCAACCTTCCAGCTCCAAGGGGAAAAGAGGATGTTACTCATGGCCCACCCTAACCAAAACACGTGAGAAAAGGAATTCCGGGTGACACAGGATCAATAAAACCCTAGCCAAGACGACACATCAAAAACCCATTATATGGGGTTATTGTGAGGATTAAGGAGACCCTGTATGTAAAACATCTGGAGTACACATAGTAACGAATTACCCCTTAGCAGATGACAAAATTGAGCTCAGGGGAAAAAAAAAATAGTGCTTCTGTAACAGTTGGTGTGCAGAGTTGAAATGACAATCTGGTTTTCCTCAGTCAGAAACCTTATTTCTTGCCATGGTTTCTGTGCAACTTGTGTTCCTTTTCTAGGCTGGGTCAGAATACAGGTGCACACGTTAGAAGAAAAAAAATGTGCGACAGCTCTAAGTATAGGCAGGTTTGCAGTGAGATGGTCAAACACATCTAAGGTTCCCAGGCAAGTAAGTTAAGGCAGAGAGATCCCTGGCCTAAGATGTAGCAGGGGATTATTACACAGGTGAAACCTCAGGTCATCTTACCCTGCAGGCTGTGTGCACCATACTTCTTCCCTAATAGTCCATCTCTATGTGAGCTTCTAGAAACTTGACTCTCATGTAAATCTGTTTGCATTTTTCTCTCTCTCTTGATCTGCTTTATAAACAGGATTTCACACTGGAAATGTTGTATTACTTCCTTTCAGGTGACTATTGTTATTCTACACATTTAAAATTCATAACATACTTTCAATGATTCAAGGGAAATTTTGCTTGGGTAGGTTAGGGTAACATTTGTATGGTTAAAAATGAAAAATGAACACTATTTCTCCACCCACCATTCTTAAAGTAAATAAAAATAGACATAAAAGCACTTAGAACTTAAATTGTCAACACAAATTAATTAACTTGCTCTAACTTTGGCAGTGAAACAGAAGCAGGAATTCACCTTGACTAGGCTCAGTCTCCTCCCTAGACATTATCCCAGGATGTGGATCTGCCAGAACATCGCTGACACTGGCCAGACATCTGCTTTGAACCGATCTCATCCTGTCTTCTCCTGGCTGCATAAGCCTTGAGCAACTCAACTTTAAAATATTCACATTCTAGAATGTCAATCAAAATGGTATCCCAAAGGTATAAGCGATCCAGTTTTGCATTTATAAACTTTAAGTCTTTAAAATATGTCTGAATCCAATCATCTGCAGGTCACTGGACAAATATTTATTAGGCTCTTCTTATGTGTCAGAAAGTCTTTTTGATTCTGAGAACAGCACAGACACAGGGTTCCTGCTCTCAGGAGGGTTATACTCCAGTGAAGCTCCATAGACATTAAACTAGTAAACAAATGTTGAACAATTCAAACTGGGGTGACTGCTACTAAGGAAAGGAATAGGAAAGGAAAGGAATAGGCTGACACAATTAGATAAGTTAGATAAGTTATAACTTAAAACACTGAGGAGACTCGTTATGCAAGCAAGCATGATTGTATATCCTTCCATAAGTAAATAATTTGTTAGTAATATCAAGAATTCTACATATTTGATGCATTTTGCTCAGAAGCTAAGTCCCTATATAACCATACTTTTTATTTGATGAAAAATTGTACATATTAACTGTGTACATGTTTTGAAGTATATATGCATTATGAAAGTTAAATCTAGTTAATTAACAAATGCAATACCTCACAGAGTTATTGTTTTTGTGGTGAGAACACTTGACATCTGCTCTCTGCCTTTTTAAAATTAACTATACATATTTTTCATTTAATTGTGGTAGGAACATATGAGATCTGTCCTCTTAACAAAATGTTAAGTGTACAGTATTGTAAACTACAGTCACTACTGCTATGCAGATTCTAGGACTTACTCATGTTGAATCACTGAAACTTTGTACACTTTGACTAATACCTATTTCCCTTCCTCCAACTTCTGGCAATCACCATACTCTGCTCCTGTGAATTTCACTATTTTAGATTCCTCATATAGGAGGTATCATGAGATATTTATCCTTGTGACTGGCTTATTTAACATCATGTTCTCAAGGCTCATCCATGTTGTTGGATCTAGCAGTATATCTTTATTTTTTTAAGGCTGAATAATAGTCCATTGTGTGTATGTACTATATTTTCTTCATTCATTCATCTGTTGATGGGCATTTAGGTTGTTTTCTTTCCTTGGCTATTGTGAACAGTACTGTAATAAACAAGGGAGTGCAGATATCTCCTTGAGACCCTGATTTCATTTCCTTTGGAGATATAACCAATAGTGGGATTGCTGGATCATATGGTAGTTCTATTTTTAATTTTTTTGAGAAACCTTCATACTCTTTTCCCTAATGGCCATACGAATTTACATTCCCACCAACAGTATGCAAAGGTTTCCTTTTCTCCACATCCTCATCAACACTTGTTATCTTTTTTTGTTTGTTTGTTTGTTTTCTGCAACATGGTCTCCCTAGGTTGTCCAGACTGGAGTGCAGGGGTACAATAATGGCTCAGTGTAGCCTCAAACTCCTGGGCTCAAGCAATCCTCACTCCTCAGCCTCCTAAGTAGCTGGGACAATAGATGCATGCCACCACTCCCAGTTATTTTTAATTTTTTGTAGAGACAGGGTCTCACTTTTTTACTCAGGCTGGTCCTGAACTCCTGATTTTAAGTGACCCTCCTTCCTCAGCCTCCCAAAGTGCTGGGATTGCGGGTGTGAGCCACCACACCTGGCCATATCTTTTGTATTTTTTGATAATAGCCATTCTGACAGGTATGAGGTAATATCTCATTGTAGTTTTGGTTTATGGTTTTTTGATAATTAGTTTGGTTTACAGCTCCTGATAATTATAGACATATAAAACGGTCAATGGGTACATCAAAAGATGTTAAGATCAAAAGATGTTCTTCTTTTTAGAAATGTCTATTCAGGTCCTTTGCCCATTTTTAAATTATTTTTTTTCTTGTTATTGAGATTTTTATATACTTTGGATATTAAGTTCTTATCAAATAAGTGGTTTGCAAGTATTTTCTTCCATTCCATATGTTGCCTTTTTACTATGTTAATTTCCTTTGCTGTGCAGAAAATTTTAGTTTGATGTAGTTTCAGTTATCTATTTTTTTATTTTGTTGCCTAAACTTTTAATGTCCTGTCTAAAAAAGAATTGCCAAGACCAGTGTTTTCTTAGTTTGTGCCACTATAACAAGATACCTAAGACTGGGTAATTATAAACAACAGGCATTTATTGATCACAGTTCTGGAGGCAGGGAAGTCTAAGATTAAGGCACCAATACATTTGGTTTCTAGAGACGGCTCCTTTCTGCTTCTAAGGTGTTGCCTTGTTGCTGCATCCTCTGGAGGGGAAGAACGCGGTGTCCTCACATGGTAGATGGGACAGAAGGGCAAAAAGGGTGCACATTGTATGAAGCCTCTTATAAGGGCCTTAATCCATTCACAATGGAGGAGCCCTCATGACCTAATCACCTCCTGAAGGCCCTACCTTTTAATACTATTATATTGGAGATAAAATTTTAACATAAATTTTGAAGGAAAAAAACCATTCAAACCAGAGTAGCCATCCTAAAACTTTTTCCCTTATGTTTTCTTCTAGGAATTTTACAGTTTCTGGTCTTACATTTAGGTGTTTAATCCATTTTGAATTTTCATATACAAGATAAGAATCCAATTGTATTTTTTGCATATCAATATTTAGTTTTCCCAGTGCCATTTGTTGAAGACAATATCCTTTTTCCATTATGTATTCTTGACACCTTTGTCTAAAATCTGTTGACTGTATATGCATGCGTTTATTTCTGTATTCTCTATTATGTTTCTGATTATAGTCAATTATTCTCTGTTATGGTCTATATATCTGTTTTTGTGCCATTATTATATCATTTTAATTATAGCTTTGTAATATATTTTTGAATCAGGCAGTGAAATGTCTTCACTTCTGTTCTTCTTTCTCAAAATAATTTTTGCTACTCACTGTTCTTGTAGTTCTATATCTATTTTAGGATTCTTTTTCCATTTCTGTAAAAAAATGCCATTGAGATGTTGGTAAAATTTGCATTGAGTCTATAATAATCACTTTTAGTGACAGAGATATTTTACAGTGTTAAACCTTCCAATCCATGGGCATGGGATACCTTTCATTTGTGTCCTTAATTTTTTTCAGCAATGTGTTGTAGTTTTCAGTGTACAGGGCTTTCACTTTCTTAGTTCAAGTTATCTCTAAGTATTTTCTTCACTTTGACACTATTGTAAATGAATTGTTTTCTTAATTTTATTTTCAGACAGTTTATTGCTCATGTATATAAATGCAACTGATTTTTGTTATCTTTGTATCTTATAATTTTTCTGAATTGGTTTTTTAGTTCCAACAGTTTTTGTTTTCAGAGTTATTTGTGGAATATTTAGGGTTCTCTACACAAATGATCATGTCATCTGCAACAGAGATAATTTTGCTTCTTCCTTTCTGATGTGAATGCCTTTTTTTTCTTGCCTACTTGCTCTGGATAGAACTTCTAGTACCATGTTAAATAGAAGTGGAAATAATGGTCTTTTTTGCCTTGTTTCTGATTTCTGATTCTAGAGAAAAAGCTCCCCAATTTTTATCTTTGAATATCTGTTAGATGTGAGATTTTTATATTACTAGGTTGTGGTAATTTCCTTTCACTCATAGTTGGTTGAGAGTTTTTATCATGAAGTAAAGTTGAATTTTGTCAAATGCTTTTTCTAAATCTATTGATATAGATTTACTTTCTGTCAGTGGCTAGTAGATATTAATAGTCAGATAATTTTATTTAAAACAAGCTTGATTGTATATTTTCAACCTTGTGTATTAGCCCATTTATCAAAATATACATAAAATGCAGCCTTCCCAGTCAATATTGTGATTTATATCCTTCATTCTGTTAACATGAACATCATACATTTTAAAAATATATATACCTTCCTCAGAAAGAATATAGTATAGAATAAATGTTAGGATTTAAAACAATTATCTAGTACAACACTTCCTTTACCAGAATAAGTGTTTAAAAGAGAGGTGACTATCTTATAATCTTTGAAGGGAAACTAAATTATCTAGAAATCAAAAAATTAGAATAAACACCAAGGTTTAGTCAAAAGTGGAGATGCATCTGTTGAAAAAATAGAAAAGAGCATGCCTGTGGTTTCTAGTAAATAAAATTCATCAAGACCCAGCAAAAATAATTCAGACTATGAAAACTAATTTTTTAAACAGGGATAAGGACACTTTCTAAAGGGTTAGTTAGAAAAGAAGTGGCTTGCATTGTTTCAGTGGCTGATGGGAGACTGATAATTTTATAGCAGATTAAGGAGCTTGTATTAAGTCCATTTCTACACTGCTGCTAAAGACATACCCGAGACGGCACAATTTACAAAAGAAAGAGGTTTAATGGACTTACAGTTCCACATGGCTGGGGAGGCCTCACAATTATGATGGAAGGCAAGGAGGAGCAAGTCGTATCTTACATGGATGGCAGCAGGCAAAGACAGCTTGTGCAGAGAAACGCCCACTTATAAAACCATCAGATCTCATGAGACTTATTCGGTATCACAAGAACAGCACAGGAAAGACCCACCCCCATGATACAATTACCTCCCACTGGATCCCTCCCATAACACATGGGAATTGTGGGAGCTACATTTCAAGATGAGATTTGGGTGGGAACACAGCCAAACCATATCACTCTACCCCAACCCCTCCAAAATCTCATGTCCTCACATTTCAAAATCACTCATGCCTTCCCAACAGTCCCCCAAAGTCTTAAATCATATTAACATTAATTCAAAAGTCCACAGTCCAAAGCCTTATCTGAGACAAGACAAGTCACTTCTGCCTATGAGCCTGTAAAATCAAAAGCAAGTCACTTACTTCCTAGATACAATGGTGGTACAGGCATTGGATAAATACACCCATTCCAAATGGGAGAAATGAGCAAAAACAAGGGGGCTTGTAGCCCTATGCAAGTCTGAAATCTAACAGGGCAGTCAAATTTTAAAGCTTCAAAATGATCTCCTTTAACTCCATGTCTCACATTCATGTCACACTGATGTAAGATGTGAGTTCCTGTGGTCTTGTGCAGCTCAACCCCTGTAGCTTTGCAGGGTACAGCCTCCCTCCTCGTTGCTTTCACAAGCTGGCACTGAGTGTCTGCAGCTTTTCCAGGTGCACAGTGCATGCTGTCAGTGGATCTACCATTCTAAGATCTGAAGAACAGCAGCCCTCTTTTCACAGCTCTACTAGGCAGTGCCCCAGTGGGGCCACTGTGTGGGGGCTTCAGCCATACATTTTCCTTCTGCATTGCCCTAGCAGAGGTTCTCCATGGGGGCCTTGCCCCTGCAGCAAACTTCTGCCTGGACATCCAGGAGCTTCCATATGTCCTCTGAAATCTAGGCCAAAGTTCTCAAACCTCAATTCTTGACTTCTGTGCACCCGCAGGCTCAACACTACATGGAAGCTGCCAAAGTTTGGAGCTTGCACCCTGTGAAGCCATGGCCTGAGCTATTATCTTGGCCTCTTTTAGCCATGGCTAGAGCAGCTGGGACACAGGGCACCAAGTTGTTAGGTGGCACACAGCAGGGAGGCCCTGAGCTCAGCCTACAAAACCACATTTTCCTCCTAGACCTCTAGGTATGTGATGGGAAGGGCTGCCATGAAGACCTCTGACATTCCCTGGAGACATTTTTTTCCATTGTCTTGGGGATTAACATTTAGTTCCTTGTTACTGATGCAAATTTCTGCAGCTGGCTTCAATTTCTCCTTAGCAAATGGGATTTTCTTTTTTATCACATTGTCACGCTGCAAATTTTCTGAACTTTTATGCTCCGCTTCTCTTATAAAACGGAATGCCTTTAACAGTACCTAAGTCACATCTTGAATGCTCTGCTGCTGAGAAATCTCTTCCACCAGATACCTTAAATCATCTTTCTCAAGTTGAAAGTTCCACAAATCCCTAGGGAAGGGGCAAAATGCCACCAGTCTTTTTGCTAAAACATAGAGTCAGCTTTATTCTAGTTCCCAACAAGTTCCTCATCTCCATCTGAGACCATCTCAGCCTGTATTTCATTGTCCATATCATTATCAGCATTTTGGTCAAAGCCATTCAGCAAGTTTCTAGGAAGTTTAAAATACATATTCAAAAATAAAAATTTTATCAGGTATCATTTCAGGCCATAATAGAATAAAAATCAACAACAAGAGGAAATTTGTGAACATACGAATATGTGGAAATTAAATAAACATGCTCCTGAATGACCACTGGGTAAATAAAGAGATTAAGAATAAAATTTAAAAACTACTTGAAAGAAATAAAAATGGAAACACCACATTCCAAACTCTATAGGATACAGCAAAAGCAGTACTAAGAAAAGTTTTTAGCAATAAATGGCTACATCAAAAAAGTAGAAATATTTTAAACAAACTAATGATTAACCCCTAATTATCAGAAATTGGAAAAGCAAAAATAAATCAAACCCCTAATTAGTGGAAGAAGAGAAATAATAAAAGTCATAGCAAAACTAAATAAAATCAAGGCTTAAAAATACAAAAAAATCAACAAAATGAAAGGTTTTTCTGAAAGAACAAACAAAATTAACAAACAGGTAGACTGAGAAAGAGTAAAGATTCAAATAAGTAAAACCAGAAACAAACAAAAAGACATTAAAAGTAATACCACAGAAATAAAAAGGATCATTAGAGACTGTTATGAATAACTATACATCAACAAATTTAAAAACTTGGAGAAAATGGAAAAATTCCTAGACACATATAACACACCAAGATTGAACCAGGAAGAGATAGAAAACCTAAGCAGAACAGTAACAAGTACAAGATCTATTAGTAATAAGTCTCCGACCAAGGAAAAGTCCAGGACTGGATAGTTTTAGTGCTGAATTTCACCAAACTTTAAAAAAAAAAAAAAAAAAAAAAAAAACTACAACCAATTATTCTCAAACTATTTCAAAAATTGAATAGGAGGGTATTTTTTCTTACTCATTCTACAAGGTAAGCGTTACTTTGTTACCAAAACCAGAAAAGGATACAACAACCAACTGTAGGCCAATATCCCTGATGAGCATAGATGGAAAATATTCTTATCAAAATACTAGCTAATTAAATCAAACATCAAAAAAAACAACATGATCGAGTGGAATTTATCCAAGAAATGCAAAGATGGCTCAACATATGCAAATCAATAAATGTGATACACCATATCAACAAATGAAAAAAAATCATATGATCATCTCAATAGATGCAGAAAAAGCATTTGATAAAATTCAACATCCATTCACGATAAACACTCTCAACAAAATAAACAATCTCAACAAACACTCTCAAAAACACTCAACAAACACTCTCAACAAAAACATCCATTCATGATAAACACTCTCAACATGCATTCATGATAAACACTCAACAAAGAGGGTACAGAAGGAACAAACTTCAAAATAATGAAGGCCATATATGACAAGACCACAACTAACATCTACTGAGTAGCGGCAAATTAAAAGTCTTTCCTCTGAGATCTGGCGCAAGACAAGGATGATTACCTTCACTGCTTTTATTCAACATCGTAGTGAAAGTCAGCCAGAGCAATTAGGCAAGAGAAAATAAAGGAAACTCAAATTGGAAAGAATGAAGTCAAATTGTTCTTGTTTTCAGACAACATGAACTTACACTTAGAACAATATAATGACTCCAGCAAAAAAACTATTAGAAATAATAAATGAGTTTAGCAAAGTTGCAGGAAACAAAATCAAAGTGCAAAAATCAGTAGGATTTCTATACACCAATAGTAAACAATCTGAAAAAGCAATCAATAAAGCAATTCCATTTGCAATAGCTACAGAAAAAAACTAAGGAATAAATTTAAGGAAGTGAAAGAACTCTGAAAATGATGAGACACTAGCAAAAGAAATTTAATAGGACAAAAAAATTGAAAGATATCCCACATTCATGAATTGGAATAATATTGTTAAAATGTCCATACTACCCAAAGTGATCTACAAATTGAATACAATTCCTATCAAAATACCAATGGCATTCTTCACAGAAATAGAAAAGGCAATCCTAAAATTTGTGTGAAACCACAAAAGACCCCAAATAGCGAAAGCAATCCTAAGCAAAAAGAACAAAGCTGAAGGCATCACACTGCCTGATTTCAAAATATACAACAAAGCTAAAGTAACCAAGTGAGCATGGTACTGGCCTAAAAACAGACATGTAGGCCAATGAAACAGAATAAAGAACCCAAAAATAAATCCATGCATTTACAACCAATTCGTTTTTCACAAAGGCACAAAGAGCATACATAGAAGAAAGAACAGTCTCTTCAATAAATGGTACCAAAAGCTGAGTATCCATACACAGAAGAATAAAATTGGACCCCTATCTTTTATCATATAAAAATATCAAGTCAAGATGAGTTAAAGACTTCACTGTAAAACCTAAACTACAAAACTACTAAGGAAAACACACACACACACACACAATTCAGGATATTGGTCTTGGCAAAGATTTTTGAGTAAGACCTCAAAAGCACAAGCAACAATAGCAAAAGTAGAGAAATGGGATTACACCAATCTAAAAAGCTTCTACACAGCAAAGCAAACAGTGGAGTGAAGAGAGAACCTGCAGAATGGCAAAAAGGATTTGCAAACTATACATCTGACAGGGGATTAATAATCAAAATATATAAGGAGCTCAAACAATTCAACAGCAAAAGTACAAATAATCAAATTAAGAAATGGGCAAAGGACTTCTATACAGACTTCTCAAAAGAAGACATACAATGAGACAATAAGTATATGAAAAAATGTTCAATGTCACTAATCATCAGGGAAACTCAGATCAAAACCACAATGAAGTATCATCTCGCCCCAGTTAAAATGGCTATTATAAAAAAGACATAAAATAACAGATGCTGGTGAGCATGTGAAGAAGGGGGAACCCTTGTACACTGTTGGTGAAAATATAAATTAATACAGCCATTAAAAAAAACCATGTAAAAGTTTCCCAATCCAATCTGTAGTCTTTTTTGTTTTTTGTTTTGTTTTGTTTTGAGACCGAGTCTTGCTCTGTTGCTAGGCTGGAGTGCAGTGGTGCGATCTCAGCTCACTTCAACCTCTGCCTCCTGGGTTCATGCAGTTCCCCTGCCTCAGCCTCCCTAGTAGCTGAGACTACAGGTGCATGCCACCATGCCTGGCTATTTTTTTCTTTTTCTTTTTTTTTTTTTTTTTTTTTTTTTGGTATTTTAGTAGAAACTGGGTTTTACCATGTTGGCCAGGATGGTCTCAATCTCCTGACCTCGTGATCTGCCCGCCTCGGCCTCCCAGAGTGCTGGGATTACAGGCATGAGCCACTGCACCCAGCCAATTTGTAGTCTTTATGTATACTGTTCGGGTGATGGGTGCACCAAAATCTCACAAATCACCACTAAAGAACTTACTGGTGTAACCAAATACCGTCTGTTCCCCAAAAACCTATAGAAATTTTAAAAAACCCAATCCAGCTATCCCACTGCTGGGTACATATCCAAAAGAAAGAAAGAATATATATATATATACACACACACACACACACATATTAGTATATATACTGATATATATATAGTATATATGTGTGTGTGTATATATATATATTAGTATATCAAAGAGATATCCACACTGCTATGTTTATCACAATACTATTCATAACAGGCAAGAAATTGAATCGACCTAAGTGTCAATCAATGAGTGAATGAATAAAGAAAATGTGGTATATTTGCATAATAGAAGACTGTTAAGCCATAAAAAGGAATGAAATTCTATCATTTTTCAGCAACATGGATGAACCTGGAAAATATTATGTTAAGTGAAATAAGCCAGGCACAGAAAGATAAATTTTATACGTTCTTACTTATATATGAGAGATAAAAAGGTTGATCATGGAGGTAGAGAGTAGAATGGTGGTTATTTGGGGCTGGGAAAATAAAGAGGAAGGAGGGGAAACAGAAAGACTGGTTAATGGGTACAAAATACAGTTACATAGAATAAGTTCTAGTGTTTGATAGTACTGTAGAGTGACTACAGTTATCAATAATTTATTGTATATTTCAAAAATAGCTAGAAAAGAAGCTTTGGAATGTTCTCAACACAAATACATGATAAACATTTGAGGTAATAGATACCCTAATTACCCTGATTTAACCATTAACCCATTGTATTAATGTATCCAAATATCATATTGTACTCCATAAATATGTATAATTGTGTATGAATTTTACTAAAACAGAAATACAATAAATTTCTGATATTTATAAGCCACCTAGTCTCTGATACTCTTTTGTAGTTGCTCAAAGACATTGGGTATAAAATAATTTTTATACCTTTTTTTTGGTCTTGAGTAACTGAAAGGATGGAGTTGCTATTAACTCAGACGGGAAAGACTGCACAGTGGGGTCCTGGAGGGAGAATAGTTCAGTTTAGAACTAAGTGTGAGACCCCTATTGAATAATGAATACGGCAGTTAAAGAGCCAGAACTTTGGGGGGACACATTGAGACTGGACAGAAAAATCAGGGAGCCTTCACTATATGGATTATTGACACCCATAAGGCTGAATGAGTTTACAAAAAGAGCAAACATAAATAATGAGAGACCCAAGGACTGAGTACTAAGACTCTCCCAAATTTAAAGGTAAGCAGGATGGGAAGCGTAGTAAAAAAGACAAGAGAAGGAGAGGTTAGTTGTGGAAGAGAAAAACCAGGAGTGTGTGTTCCTGGAAGCCAGGTGAACAAGTTCCAAAAAGGAGGAAGTGATGAACTGTACCCGACACTGCTGATAGGGCTACTAAGGCATGAAAGTGAAAACTGACATAGAATTTGGCACTAGTGTGGTCACTGGAAACTCTGACGAGACCAGCTTTACTGGAGTGAGGAGGACAACGAATATTTATTGGCCATTCGGGTAAAGTGTCCCAGTTCACTGGGGGCCTTGGAGTTTTTCCCCTCTTATTAGTACTGCAAAAGTAGCTTGCTGGAGGGAAAGATCAATCTTTCTAATTGCAGATTTTTGTGCTCTATGAAAGGAGTTCATCCGGTTTCAATTATTGTGCCTTTTTTCATTAGATGTTTATTCTGTATTGATGTGTGATTGTGTGTACATGTGTGTGGGTGTTTTAATTTCCAGTCCAGAGCTGCTTTGATCCTAGAAACAGAATACTCAGCATTCCATCTCAGTGAGCACTGCTTCGCAGTCCCATATTTGCTTTTCTCCTCCCCTGCTAGCTCAATTCTAGGGAGGCCAATTAAACTGCCTACACTAGCATCAAACATAGCATACACTATCTCGACACATCGGTGATTATAAACACCCCAGTATATTTTAGAATAAGTACTGAGCTGCACTTGGGGTGTTTTCACTTTGCATGAACTGTCTTTTGAGTAGAAACACATTGTAACTTGCAATGCACTCATGTTCTCAGGGGTATTGTCATTAACTGCAGGAAGACACCTGCACTAAGCTTCCTCCTCATAATTAGTGAGGTCAAATCATTCCCGTTGTATGTGTTTTTCAGTTCTTGTCCATTTTCTGAGGCTTGATAATTAAATTTGATGTATGAGTCACTCACTAAAGTCATTGTAAGAAAAGTAAATAAAACATTTTAGCAATGTCTGAAAACTCAGAGGAAAGTAATTTTTGCTAGGGGGGATAAAATTGAGGCCAGAACATTCTTAAGTTTGTATACCTCAGAGGGATACCTGTCTCAACCTACACTGAATAAACACATTGAAAAATTATGTTTTCATTGAAAAATTGCCTCTATTTAAAATGCTGAAAATGGCTGGTATGTTAAATAAAGAAATCATATTATTCCCAAGTTACATCTGAATCTACATCACTTTTCTTCTTTGTTATTTAGAAAAAAATATGTTAATCTTATATATATATGCAAAAATCAGCATGTAAGAATTCTAAAAGAACTATGTACCTAACCAGGAGACACTCACAGACTGGGGGGATGTTGCTAATTTTCTCAACCAGGTAATATATTTGTTAGCTGGTCATAATAATGGTCTGCTGGTGGCCATAAAGAAAACCCAGCAGTTCCCTTTTCTCTACTTTCTATAAGTGAAAATTAGATAATCTGATAAACTGGGTTATTAGATTATCAGAAAATTAGATAATCAGATAATCTGATAAAGAGAAATTGTGTTGATGATGCGTTACTGGGTGATAATATGTGCTTGGAAGAGCCTCAGGTACGCCCTCTACTTCCAAACAACATAATGCATTTAAACAGTAGTTTTGTGAAGAATATCCATTCATTTAATGATTCATTGATTCACTTGCTTTCTCAACTTCTATGCATTGAACATTGGTAGATGAGCCAGGACCTGTATTTGTTTACTTCCAACAGAAAGATAACAGTGGAGACCAGCAGACAAAATTGTAGGTTGATGACATGATAGACCAGGGGTTGAAGGAGAGATTTTATGCCCTTCTACTCTTTTCCTCACACATTCACCATAGGCGCTCACAGGATACATGGACAGAGTGTGCTCACAAGCCTGATTTTATTAATCCTTATCCCAAACGTCACTTCTTCTCTGGTCCTTCCAATCTAAATTGTTCACCCTGGTTTTTCTTTTTCATTCTCTATTATGGTCCTTCATAGCATTATCACATATTGACATTTTTATATAACATTTGTGTTAAGTCCATGTTTTCCCTCTTGGAAGGTCACATCCATGAGAACAGAGAGCTCATTAGATTTTTTTTACTACTATTATAGACCATAGATTTGTTATACTCTATGCAAAGTGTAGCATTTATCACAAATATTTAATTGAATGTTTTAAAAAACTATTAGTAACAAATACAACAAAATTCCTTCCTAGGCATCACCCCCTTGCTTGCTAGAAAATTTTCAGTATCTAACTCAAGAATGACATATAACAAAAATAAAACAAAAAATAAGAATAAAATAAACAAAAGGAACCAAAATAAATAAATAAAACTGTCAGTACCTTTATCTCCAGGAGCTCAAAAAATGTATTTTCTATTTGTATTTAATCCAGATAATGTGCATTGTAATAAAAAATGTTTTTCAGTACTCTATCCAAATTTCCAATACCTTCGTGAAATAATTTGATGTCTAAAATTGTTTTGTCTATTTTGTGTGTGTCTGATGGAGTGTCCCTCTGTCACCCAGGCTAGACTTCAGTGGTGCCATCTCAGCTCACTGCAGCCTCTGCCTCCCTGGTTCAAGGGATTCTCCTGTCTCAGCCTCCCTGTAGCTGAGATTTCAGGCATGCCACCATGCCTGGATAATTTTTATGTTGTTTTAGTAGAGATGAGGTTTTGCCATGTTTGCCAGGCTGGTCTCGAACTCCTAACCTCAAGCGATCTGCCCATCTCGGCCTCCCAAAGTGATGGGATTACAGGCGTGAGCCACTGCACCTGGCCGTCAACTTCTTGTTATAGCCTATTATAGCCCCAGGTGCAAAGTCACCTAAATGCCTGAGTCAGGAAAATCTGGAGTAGAAGTGTCTTTATTTAAACTACCCAGAACTGCCACTTACAATCTCATGCCATTGAACATCTGCACACAGCAGAGGGCTCAGCCCAAATCATGTCAGTCCCTCTTCACATCTTTCAGTTTTCCCCTTCTGCCAAGAGCCTCAAGGCCCAGATTTACTTTGTCTTATGATGCTGTGTCCTTATTGTTATTCAGAGTTACACTGTAATATCCTCCCCTTTAACTCCACCTGCTGCTTTACCTTCTTCTGAAATATACAACACCCAGTTGCCTTGTTTTTCAGTTACTATTCCTATAGGTCATTCCCATTTCAAGACTCATGCATACTAAAGTTAAATTGTTCATGGCTAAAAAAAAGTATACATAACAAAATCTCTGAATATTTGAAGTTCTACTAATGGGGAAATCAAATTTTCTAACAGTTGAAGAGATCTATATGCTGTATGTTAGCAAACTATGGACTCAAATGTCTCTTCAAAAATGACCGTTCTTTCTTATCACTTATTTGGACTACTATAACTTACCATAGCAACAATGCAGTATCTACTAGATGCCAGGCACTATAGTAGGCACTCTAGGGTTGATACATTGACAGACATTGACCTTCAGTTTTCATGTTACCACACTGTCCTGGTTTTCTACCTACCAGCTGCTTCTATTCACATATTTTTTTTTTTTTTTTTTTTGAGACAGAGTCTTGCTCTGTCACCCAGGCTGGAGTGCAGTGGCATGATCTCGGCTCACTGCAATATCCACCTTCCAGGTTCAAGCGATTCTCCTGCCTCAGCCTCCAGAGTAGCTGGGATTACAAGTGCAAGCCACTGTGCCCAGCTAATTTTTGTATTTTTTTTTTTAGTAGAGACAGGGTTTCGCCATGTTGGCCAGGCTGGTCTTGAACTCCTGACCTCAGGTGATCCACCTGCCTCAGCCTCCCAAAGTTCTGGGATTACAGGCGTGAGCCACCACACCCAGCAATCTATTCACATATTTTAATTGACCTCTAAATGTTTAGTAGTTCAGGGATTGGCCCTAGTCCCTCTTTATTACTCTCTTGTCCTGAATGATTTCCATTTATAACAACAGCTTTACATTCAATATAGTGCCAAAGTATACCTCCAATCCTTAAATGCCAACTCTGATCTCCAAGTGCCTACAATGTTCTTCCAAATGGATATCCAATAGGCATCTCAAAGTGATCATGAAACCACCTTTGCAAAATTATGACAGTGAAAGAGATCTGACCTAATCAACTCCATCTTGCTTCTAACCTCCAAGCTGATATGGGAAAAGGGCAGGGAAGTGCTGAGAGGAAAAGGGTAGGTCTCTGGCAAAGGCTCCACCCATAGGCCTGTGTCCACAGACCTAGGTGAGGACAGGCACTCCTGCCTTCATGCCCAAATATTATATTTCCCAAGACCACCCTGGCCCACCACTCTCCAATCCTGTGCTTATAAAAACTCCAAGACCCTAGCAGGCAGACACACAAGTGGGTGGACGTCAAGAGAAGTGGATTGGCGGAAGACGACACAAGCGCCAGGACATCAAGAGGAACATACTGGCAGAAGAGCACACCGACAGAGCCAGCAGGCCATTGACCATCAGAATGATGTGGAGTTTGGCCTGGGGAGTTGGAGGAGAACCTAGGACACCGAGCAGCCCGACTCCAGGGAAAAACCATCTCCCTTCTTGCTCCCTCATCTACTGAGAGCTACTTCTACTCCATAAAACTGTGTACTCATTCTCCAAGCCTAGATGTGATCCAATTCTTCTGGTACACCAAGGCAAGAACCCAGTGATACAGAAAGCCCTCTGTCCTTGCAATAAGGCAGGGGTCTAATTGAGCTACCTATAGATGACTAAACTAAAAGAGCACCCTGTAACACAAACCCACTGAGGCTTCAGCTGTAAACATTCAGCCCTAGACACTGCCATGGTGTTGAAGCCCCACAGCCTATCTGTCTATGTGCTTCCCTAGAGGTTTGAGCAGTAGGGCACTGTAGAAGCGAGCTATACCATCATCACATACCCTGTGAAGGGGATGAGGGAAATTTCCCCTTTCAACTGGGGGCTCGTCCAGGACTGCAGAAGGTGTGAGTGTGAGTGAATGTGAAACTGTTGAGCCTGCCTGTCTTCCAAAACCCTGCCACTTCTCCCTTTTTCCTGTAAGAGGCTCTGTTTCCCTTCATGGAGTTTTAAAAGTCTGCCCTAACTGGGCTGGTCAAAAACCTCCAGACTTTGTTTCTTTTCTCTCTTTCACATGATTTGCAATGACTCTTATCTCTTCCTTTATAATGTTAAGAGTTTTTCTACAGGCTGTGACAATGTTACTAAGTAAAATGAGCATTAGGCTCAGCTGCCAAAGGTCCAAATCAGACCAGTTGTTCCTAGAGGTGCCATATATGCCTCCATGTCGACAGCTGCAGGCATGCATGGCTCAGGGCACCTCCTGTTACACTTTCCCTTTTCAGCTTGAGTACCTGGGTGTGCCTGCAGCAGGCAAAGTGGAGTCCAACAGCCACGAGGTGGGGCATGGGAGAAAGCCTCAGTAGTAGCTGCGACCCCATAGAGCCAATGGATGGGTGCTTTTTGCCTGCTGTACCAATGGAAACCTTTCCTCTCCTGGCCAAGGAATTCAACTCAGTCTGATCCAGGGGAAAGATATAAGGATTGGAAATGCCCAGTTGCACTAAGCAAGGGGTTCTTCCCCCAGAACCTCCTGCTTTTTGCCCCTTAAACTGTTTTTCTTTTTTCTTTTCCTAAGTGAGAGGCCTCCCCCACCCCCCACCAGCTGTTTCTGGAAGGAAAGTTAATGGAGGAAAAACTCCTGCTGGCTGATAACTGCAAATTCAGCAGGGCACATTTGAGATACTCTAAACAAACAGCCTCTGAAATACCTTTTCAGTTCCGAACTCAATTCCAAGCTTCAGGCTGAGGCCTTAGAAAGAAAGACCAAGTCTGAGGGCCTCAAAGCCAAGCAACAGGCAAAATGTAAATGTGCAGGACCAATTCCTGCTGACTTAACCCCACCCCACAAAATGAGGCCATGCTTCATGGCATAAATAGGCCCAGGGAACTCCAAGTTTGCTGACAGCAGGGAGAAAGGGAAGTATAGTTGAGGGTAGTTAATTCCTATTCTCCAGGTTTTCCCTGCTTCATGGGTATTATTACCTATGGCCAGTACCTGCCAAGGTCACCAAGGCTCAGCGACACCAGGTGGAAAGTGAAGCCAAGCACTTGCTTGCTTTCTCCATCACACCCTGAATTTTTCCTGAAAGAAAGAAGGGAAATGAGGGATGCCTCTATTCCCTGTCTTTCAAAATGGACAACCAGTTCTCTTTACTGCCCCCAGCTTATACTACTCTGGAGTGTATCTTGAACCACTGGGACTGCTTTGACCCTCAGAATCTGGAGGAAAAATGCCTCATAGCCCTCTGCATAAAGGTTTGGCCAAATTATGAAGGACTGGATTGGGCCCAGAAAATAACCATGCATTTCAATACCATTCAGCAGCTGGAACTTTTCTGTAGACATGGGGACAGATGGTCTGAGGCCCCATATGTGCAGGCTTTCTATTCCTTGCAAAGCGATCCAGACCTTTGCTGACAGTATAGGATTGATGCAGCCCTCCTGTTTGCCATCTCAGGGAAGGCTGCAAGGGATAAGCTCAGGAAATTAAAGATATGAGTCCCAGAGGCACCCCCAGCAGAGGTGCCAGCTCACTCCAGCCCTGCTCCTCCAGGTCCACCCTGACCTCTCTATACAGCTTCAGCCTCTCACTTGCCCCCTCCTAGAAATCTTACCCTAAACAAGCCCCAGTCTCACTCTTGCACCTTCAACAGATGTCCAGAGAATTTAGTCCCAATAGGGTCCAGGTTCTCCTCTCTCTACAAGACTTAAAGCAAATTAAGGGGGAATCTTGGCAAGTTTTCAGGTGACCCTGATAGATATATAGAGGCTTTCCAGAATTTCACCCAAACATTTAAACTTTCCTGGAGAGATGTTATGTTACTTTCAAATTGACTCTGATGAACACTGAGAAACAGGCTGCTCTGCAAGCAGCAGAGAGATTTGGGGATGAGCTTTGTATCACATGTAGCATCAGGAAAGGGAGTGAATATTATCCAACTGGAAGAGAAGCAGTACCAGTGAATGACCCTAAATGGGATCCCAATATCGAGGCAGAAGACTGGAAAAAGAGACACTTTCAGTTGTGCATAATGGAGGGCTTAGGTAGGACTAAGACCAAGCCTCTCAACTATACTAAGTTGTCCATGATCGACCAGGGATTTGATGAAAATCCCACTGCCTTACTGGAGAGACTGAGAGAGGCCTTGGTAAAGCACACCTCCCTATCTCCTCCTTAAAAAACCCTGGACTCCCAAGTTTGAGGTAGGCAGATTTGAGTACTAATAAACTCATGTTATTCCACTGAGATGTTTCTGCCTTTATTAAACTCCCTATTGCAAAAAAACTGCTGTGAGTGCATCACTTCTCTGGACATCATAACAAACTCTTTTTCCCTTTGTATTTTCCATATCCCTCCAAGGTACCACAAATCACTCACTTGCTCAAACCAAAAATCCCCAATCCATTTTTAACTTTTCCCTTTTCTACCCTTCCTGTATCTAACCACTGGCAAATTTTGTTTCAAGTTGTGTCTTGAGTCTGCCCACTTTCTCCATCTTACATCCAACCACCATACCATATGTGGCCACCTTGCATATATTTTAAGGTCTACTTAACTAAGTCTCTGTTTCCACAATTGACCAGCAGAATTTATTCTCCATACAACTAGCTGAACAGATCTTATTTAAAAAGAGAAAACACATCGTTCTCTTGTGTATGGGATACAGAAAGCCCTCTGTCCTTGCAAAAAGGCACGAGTCTAATTGAGCTAACACAAGCCCCGTATGGATGGCTAAACTAAATCAAGCGCTTTTCATTGTTTTTAAAATTAGGTCTAAACACCTCGCTGTGACTTTTAAACCACCAGATCTGGCCTCACCTCCATCCCTCACCTCACCTGCTGCTGCTCTCACCTGACCTCACTGCGCTTTAGCCCCCTGGCTCCATTCCAGTTCCTTGGCAAATCAAGATCCATTCTCCCCTCAGGCTTGGCAAGATGCTGATGGTGAACAATGTTGCTTCATTGTAGCATAATGCCTCTAAGATGAAAACACACTTAAACTTAGTGTTGAACCCGAAACTCCATCTCCTTATCCTGTGCATTTTCATGTCTTGTCTGTAATGAATAATTGCTTCAATGTTTGCCTTGGACACTAGAGCTTCCTCAAAGTCAGAGTTGGAGTCATCTTATTCTCTGTTCTTCCATGGCACCTTGAGAGCTTACTAGATGAATGAATAAACAAATAATGAATGAATCAATGCAGAATGCCAAGCACTCATTCATCAGGTCTTTCCCTGCCATTAAAGGAACAACAAGCATCATTTACCCTCCTTCCCCAACACTTTTACTTAGTTGAGTTGGTACTGAAATAAGAATTACTGGATCTGGATTCTACCCATCCACTATTCTCATGATCTTGAAAACTACCTCTCTTGAATCCTTGAATCCTCAATTGTAAAACAAAGGCTTTGGAGTAGATTGGTGGTTTGCTAACTTTCTAAGTGAAAGAAACATTTTAAAATAAAATTATATACATTTTAATATATGAATCATTTTTAAATTATGCTGGGCCTGGTGCAGTGGTGCACACCTGTACTCCCAAGGCACTCGGGAGGCTGAGGCAGAAGGACTGCTTCAGCCCAGGAATTTGAGGCTGGAGTAAGCTATGATTGTGACATTGCACTCCATCCTGGGTGACACACAAGACATTGTCTCTTAAAAAATTTTTTAAAATGTAATAAAATAAATAATGCTGCTTTGGTTGAATGGGCTGGTGTTCTTGAAACTCTGCCAATCAGCAAACCCATCTGTCCCTGCCTGTGGGAACCCCAGAGGCACCTCCATAGATTTCCAGGGCTCTGCCAAGCCCAGTTCAAAAACCACTGGACTCAAAAGTCTCTAAGGCCCCTGATAGATCTAACATTTCATGATTCCAACTCTGAAATAAACAACAGATGTCGCCAACTAAAGCCGAATATTTATTCATGTACTCCTTTAAAAATTAAATGGAAGGCTTTCCTCCCCCTTAGAAAGCAAGCAAAATTCATTGCTTGGAATTCTGACAGAGTATACAAAGAGCCTTTTAAATGCTAAAGAACATTCATAAATGACTTTGTCACAAAGTGTTATAAGATTTTGCAAAATTGAACTTATGTAGTTTTTTGCTGACTTGAAGTGTTATTGATTAGAAAATACCTCTACCCTCCGGGCGATGCGTGCCTCAGAAGGTTTCAGATCCAGGAACTCGACTCACCTCACCTATGTACTGGAAAGGTCAAGCCACCATGGAAACCCATTAAAACACAAACGCACATTTACTCCGCTTGGAGGTTGAGAGTGACAGATCCAATCTCACCCAGAGCCACATTGCAGCCTCCAGGAGGCTGATGTAATTCTCCTGCGAGTCTGTGGTTTAAATGGAATTGATTATTTAAAAATATTAGATATGGCATTGCTTGCTTTTTCACATTGCATTAAGAACTCTCATATGTGAAGCTAGAAGCTAAGTAGACATACAGTCATAGTGTCCTCATACCTATGTATATGCACACACCTGCACATGGGTACACACACGTACATAGAGAAGACAATATTAATAGTTTATATATGTGTAAGCATTTACATTTATAAAGCACTTTACTATATAGCAGGTCATTCAATTCTCCTAAGAACTCTGTAAGCTCGGTATTTATCTTATTGACATAGAATAGTTATACATATTTGGGAGGTATATGTGATATTTTGATACCTGTATACAATGTGTGACAATTATATCAAGATAACTGGGATAGCCATCAATTTATCTTTTCTTTGTGTTGGGAACATTACAATTCTTTTCTTCTAGCTATTTTCAAATATACAATTATTGTTAACTGTAATTTTTCTACTGTACTATAGAATATTACAACCTATTCTTCCTAACTTTTGTATTTCTATAAGCTAGGTGTCTTTAAGAAGCTGCTAAGCACACAAAAAAAATGCACTAAGGGATTTTCATACATTTACCACTTTTAATTGTCCCAATATTTCAAATAAAAACATGAAGGCTCTGAGAATTCAAGCGGCTTATTCAGTGTCACAATGCCAATGGGCGTATTTGTGAATGAAAACTGGTACTATCAACTATCAAGGGCAATGTTGTTTCTCTACAACATAGTTTCATCTAATCCCAAAATAAAATGTGGGCTGACTTTTGTAAAAAAAAAAAAAAAAAAAAGTTTGTTCTACCAGGGCAGCTTTTGGTAAAACATTTGTTCTCGATTGCTTTTCTAATGTTAGAACTAGATTTTGTATAAATTCTTGCATGTTCAATAGCCAGGATCTCTCTTTCATTGGGCAGCAACATTTACAAAAAGCTGGGTGAAGAAGTCAGAGCTGTGAGTTAAGTCACCTAAGGTTTGATATAGAGCCTTGACTTCATTCAAGATGCTTTTTGATAGAGGAATGAGACTGGGGTAATATTTTACATCCTCCTCCAAACATTCCACCTTCTCAGTAGAATGGTGTCCTCGGTCCCTTGCTTTCTCCCCATTTTCTCTATTGCCATTGACATTATTTTTTCCTTCAGTGTGATAAGATGTGTGATTTTCCTTGGCTCCTTCATTTACAGCTGGCAGCATTAGCCAGCCAGTCTTGCAGAAACAAGAGAAATGTGATGATTAGCTTTAGTGGTTTAGGAACTTTATACTGCTGGGTCTCATTAGTCAGACATCAGCCAAGAAACTTCATTCACATATAGCTTAAGCATGTTGTGCACGATCTCAAGAGCCTGCCACAACCTGAAAGCTGTGCAAACCATCCTGGATTAAGCTGTTCTGTGAGGAAGGAACGAGAGCTGCCCAAGATTAACTACCAGTCCTGTAACTAAATGGCACAGAGCTTCTAAGGGAGAAAGAAAGATAAACGATTTCCTTGATTACAAATCTCTCACTCATGTGGAAAACATATTCCCCAACTCCGAGACCATGTTACTGGAGGAGCACCATCTGCCACTGGCTCAACTCTAATGAAGAAAGAGTTCAATAGAGGAGTGATGGATCCTCTCAGTGGCCCCATTCATCCTGGGGAAAGCCGTTCTGACCACTACGTGCCACAGCGTGCCTCTCCCCTGTTGCTGCTGTGTGTCTGTGAGGATGGAGATTTTTCCTTGGAAATAAGAGAAAGAATCCAATGATGGGGTGCCACAGTCTGGCTGTTATCCCCACTGCCCATTGTGTAGCTCTTGACATACCTGACAATTACCTTGAGCCTCATTTTATCTGTAAGGTGGAATTCATCACATAAGTCTCCCAGCAGTCCTTAGTACAAAGTCTAATGTGTAGTGGCAATAAATTTCTGTACATTCCAAGAAGAATCTGATACTATTATTGTGGTTTTTTCTCAAGAAAGATGCCTTCTTGTATTCAATTCTTTTTGTTGAAAGAGAAGACTTGACTTCTAAAGTATTGTATTGACTTCTAAAGTATTGTATTGGCTTCTAAAGTAAATTTGAATTGTGCATCCATTACCCCAGTAGAGACTCACAGCTCTGTAGGGTACTAACAGGGACGCTCTTTCTAGATGAATGTAATACCCTCCACATGTGTGAATTATTGCTCACATTGTAGGTCTAACCCCTCTTTAGTAAGTCTAATGCCTGTATTTCTCAGCCTAACTCATTACAGTACCTCCCTAATTCCTGGCCATCGTTTCAACAGAGATAAGCAAAGTCCCCCTAGTAGAAAACAGAGGCAGTGACCAGAAAGTGTAAAGTCAATGAAGAGGGCACGAGGATGCCAAGGAGAGCAAGATTAAAGGTGCCAGGAAAATAACAAAAACACCTTGAGAAAGAAAATTATGATTCATCTTTCTCCATTGGACCGGAAACAAGCATACTCAATCATGGTTATGGTGAACGTATTTTCCATACCAAAAGCTGTTGGAACAAACAGTCTGACCAGAAATCTTTGTGCCATTTAAGAGAGTGAAATATGATATGAGAGATATAATTTGAGTTCTGAAATATGAGTGTCCAGAACACATCAATAGGTTTGGAGTCAACAGATTTAAAAAGTGCAAAGTGCAAAGATATATGTTCACTGAAGTCATTCTGTCAACATAAAAATTACTATTTCTTATTGATGCCATGGTGTGTAGAACTGACTTGGGTAGAACTGACTGAAAGACCTTGAACACTCAGTATCTCTAGGCATCAGTTTCCTCAAGTGAAGGAATTGTATTAGGTAGTCTCAAAAGCCCTTTTATGCACCAATATTCTATAATCCTTTAATTTAGTCTCTATGCTGTAATGGTCCTGCTTCACAAACAGTGCATGCACAGGCACACAAATACACACACTGTCACTCACACATTCATGAACTTAGCATCTGCCATTACTAACCTCTGGGACGGCAACACGGTTTTTTCACTTTCACTTGTTCTTTCAATTAGAAACATACTTTCCACGTGTCTTTCCAATGAGATCATAAGATAATGTCTAAATATTTTATAAATGACCAGAATTTACACTTCCTCATACCTCTGGGTTCTTTGATCATCACAAGTCTCCGTCTTCCATGTCAGTTACTATCCCTACAAAAAAACGGCCACAGTCATTATCAGAACTTCCCAGCTCCCAGAAGTTGAGCCAATGCCTGGTTTCACCACCCTCTCCCCACTTTCTGGCAATAAATAACACTATTACATTTTGGGGCCAATAAATAATATCCAACAGCCAGATTGCTCAAGTTCCTTAACTTCTCTATGCCACATTTTCTCTAACGATAAGTAGATTTAATAGTGTCTATCTCATAAGAGTGTTTTTGGAAACAAATATAATAATGAATGTAAAACACAGTATCTAGTACAAATAGTTCTCCAAATCCATAAAGCAAGCCCAAGACTCCAAAAGCATCCTCTGCCATGAAGAGAAATTGATGTTTATATTAACTTATTTTCAGACAGACAGCCTCTGGCTTCCCATTCTTGAATTATCTGGTTTCACAGTTAGATGCTATCACACCAATGACTGTGCAGAAAATGGCTAAAATAGAGGCAGAGTGGAGCCCCCATGAGCTGGAACCTATGCCCCAGAGATAGATCATTGCGCATGTCATGATATCTTCATAATTAGTATATGTGTTGGATAAATGAACCAGTGACTCCTCTTCTTATAAATTTAATAAACTCATTAAATATATAGAGACCTATTTACCTGAATAATTATCGTAGTAAAAACCAGGATGCAGAACCGTTTATCAGGAATGTGATCATTAATTCTGTGTGTCAACTTGGCTAGTCTATGATGCCTATTTGGTCAACTGTTGCTATAATCTATTTCTTAGAGGTGATCAACACTTAAGTCAGTAGACTTTGAATTAATCAGGTTGCCTTCCATAATGTAGGTGTGCTTCATCCAAACAGCTGAAGGCCTTAGCAGCAGAGACTGAGGTTTCCTGAAGGAGAAGCAATTCTGCCTCAAGAGTGCAACACAGAAATTCTGCAAATTTTGGACTCAAAATTGCAACATCAACTCTTCCTTGAATTTTCAGCTTTACAGATTTGGGACATGACAGCCCCCAACAGTTGCATGAGTCAGTTCCTTAATCTCTCTCTCTCAATCTTTCTCTCTCCCCACCCCCCACATACATGCATATATGTGTGTGTATGTGTCACACATATATCTCCTATTTGTTCCTAATACAAGGAATGATCACAAATATAACATTGAACTGTATGAAATTGCTGTTTGTATAGATCAAAATTTGCTATTGGTGTCCCATGAATTTTGACTAATTATACACACATGAGTGCTAAAGTGAGAAAAATTGACTGGTTTATCCATAGTTGGTGAGATTATCAGTGATTTTTTATCATTTTCTTAGTTTTTAGTTTTTTTAATACATAACATTCGTAAGTCAGATAAATGTTTTTAAATATTAATCACCCTAAACTCACTTCTGCAGCACCATTAAGCTCAAAATAAGCCAAGCCATCCTAAATCATTAAAAAGATGACTGCTATGTGGTAACCAATGAATTAACATCTTCGCAAAATCACAAGTTTTCAGGAATGTGAGAGTATGAAACAGACTAGAGAATATCAACGAGTAAAGAAATGGTGAACGCATTTCCTGTGCAAAATGCTTTGCCTTGAGGGAAAGAGTTTCTGGGAGGCGCTGAGCAAAACGCCTTGCCTTTGGGGAAACAGTTTCAAGGAGGCACTGTGGAGGCACTGACAAGGAACTCTTAGGAGTCTTCCAGGGGAGGGAAAGAAGAAAGAGGAGCCACTGCTAGAAGAAATATAGGACTTTGAAATCCCGTGTGGCTTAGAACCAGCCATGCACTGGTGCCAAATGGAGCATGGTCCCAGTGACAGTTTCCTAGGAAGAAAAGGCAGCATGTGCTAGCTTCCCTCAGACTCACATGGCTTGGTTTTTTTGGTGTGGTTTTTTTAAATGAATAATCTTCAAGACCAATGTGTGCAAAAGACAAATAGTACTTTCAATAGGATTCTTAAAAAAGCACATAATAATTGCAAATTTTGCGAAGCATTAGAGTGTTACATCACATAATAGAAAAACACTTGCCTGGATATCAAAATTACTGTAACTCTCCTAAAATGATAAAAACACTTTGGGATTTTCCTTCTTAATGGAAAGTTTTGTCAAAAACTATAGATGCCTGTTGTATATAAGAATTATAATTCTGCGAGATTATGAAAAATGTCAAATGATTTGGCCTGAGGAATCCTGTTCTAAGACTGCGCAATTCCTGTTTGGAAATGACTCTTTCTTGTCCCCTTGCTAGTACACGAAGCAATCCACTGAAGCGCCCTTGCATACCTGCCTTACTTGGTGTGTACTAACTGCACTCATGGCCCCAAGGTTGTATGTCTCCCATTGCAGCAATCTTCCACATTGCCTCTGGACTTTGTGAGACTCGCTTTGACCAATGGAACATCAGCAAACTTGATACAAGCAAAAACACATCTTGGTTTCTCTCTTTTGCTCCACTGCCTTCACCTTGAGATCATGCCCGGACTACCCTGCTGAAGAAGTTACATAGAATAGACACATGTCTCCTTCCTGCTAGCATAGGTTCAAACATGGGAAAGAGGGCAGACAAGATCAGCAAAGCCATCCAACCACCTATGATGCTTGAAAGCAAAAAATAAGTATCTACCGAGCAAAACTAAATATCTGTAGTTGATTCCCACTGAAGTGCTGTGGTTGTTTGTTATGCAGCGTTATTGAGGCCTTAGAAAATGGATACATTTAGGTCTAGGGAAGACCTACATTCTTTAGGAGGCTTTCTTTAGCTCTTTCTTCTCACCAAGATCTACCAGTTGTAAGCTGTATTCCATCAAAATTCTGCTTGATACTAGGTAACGTGTGTGTGTGTGTGTCTTATAAGAATGGATCAAATTATGTCATTTTTGGTTGTTTTATTAGGAACAGAAAGCCAAACACTGCATGTTCTCACTTATAAGTGGGAGCTAAATAATAACAACTTACGACCATAAAGAAGAAAGCAATAGACACTGGGGTCTACCTGAGTGGAGAAAGTGGGAGGAGGGAGAGAAGCAGGAAAGATAACTATAGGGTACTGGGCTTAATACCAGGGTGATGATATAATCTGTACAACAAACCCCCATGATACATGTTTACCTATGTAACGAACCTTCACATGTACCCCCAAACCAAAAATAAAAGCTAAAATAAGGAACTTGAATGATATCAGGAGAGTAGAATATACACATTCCCCACATGACAATACAGAACAGGCTGCAAGGAGATAAAACCAGAAAATAACTCTGCAATACTGGGATTGTGAGTAGGAAGGAACTTTCCTGGGCAAGAGGAGTGGCCCAGTCAAAGCTTTGGAGGACAAGTGTCAGATAAAGGCTGGTGTCAGGGAGGCCAATCTAAACGGGGAGGTGTCCTGAGAGGTCCGCAGATACTGCATGATGGCAAGATCTAAGTGCAAACTATCTCCACAGAGCTGGGAAGGCTGAGGGCATCACAAAGAATGAAAACAAGTCACGAGACTGTTTCCAGGAATACCAGCCCAATAAGAACACATTCAAATCCTCAACCTCAGAGAGATGAAAGCCAGAGACTCCATTTTAAGGAAACAAAAAATGGAAAACTTAGCTTGAAGTGGCATATTATTGGCATCAAGGTAGAAACTAAATAATTAGAACTTTTGGAAAGTCAGAGCCTGGCCAAAAAAAAAAAAAAAAAAAAAGGTGGATTTAATACAGAGTGCCCCGAGTATTGAAGTCAAGTGACTTTTCTTTCTTTTGTCCTTGTAAGTTTTGAAGCATGAAAAAAATTATAAAAACTGTTTCTTGTATTGGGTTTGAAAACATAAATAAGTATGCCAGTTCAGTATGATTTAGATAATAAATTTGCTTTTTTACATTTAAAAAAGTATTGATTTTAAATGTCTACCAATTTTGTAAGAAAAGTAAAGTCTCCATAGGAATTAAAACATTTTCTAAATTGTATGTAACTTGAAGCAGTACCTATACAGGCACTATCTGAAGACAGTTAAAACAATTATTCAGAAAATTAAGACTCTTGAAAAACATTAATAAAGCTGTTTCTGCCTGAATTATTCCAGTTGACTGTCTAAATTGATCAAATTCATCAATCACTGTTCCACTTTATACCTCACTTTGCCTAGGTACAAACACAATCTTCCTAATGGTTACTCTAATTGCAGACAATAAGCTCTGAAAACCAACTATAGAGTCCTGGCATGCAGATCTCAATTATTTAATACCCTCCAGCCTCCCAAAAGTGGACGCAAATTTAAATCTAAAGTAGCTCCCAGTAGGCCTCAATTGCTAGGTCTGTGTGTGTAAATGGGCGGGTGGGGGTGGGTGGGTGGGTAGGTGTGTGTGTGTACTCTTTATTGCAATTTATTATAATAGGTATATACAGTGTAGTTTACATTAAAATTCCCTGAAAACTATACATCTGATTCATAATTAGTTTTCCTTCACAAACTCAGCTATAGATTAATCTAATTACATTGCATGTATTTGAATATTGGCTTTTATTTGCTTCTGTTTGTTTTACTCTGAAGTCTCCAACACATTTGTCAGCTTTATCGCTGCAGGCAGTTAGAACTTGAGGCAATTGTTCAGTAGTTTAGAATGCAAGAGAAGCCAAACCCTAAGCTCACTAATACAGATGAAAGTAACAAAATCAGAGAGAGTTTGCTTCATTCCATAAGAAGAAATTCATTTTAACTTCCTTGGCACTCTTGAGGTCGATACTTTTTCTATGAAATTATAGGAAGGCTCAAGGAAAATCTAATGCCACGTATACTAAAATAGACAACATGGAATTCAGAGAAGCATTTCTGCTTCAACTAGTTTCTAGTGAAGGATTTGTCTTTACCTTTTATGTAGGCAGATTGATTACATGGAAATAGCACCCCAGAAAATATTAGAGGAGCTAAATTAAATTGTTAATTAAATATAATTTCCTTGGTGATTCATGATATCCATATTTGGAGATGGTAAAATTATCCTCTTCCATGACTATCGTCTTTTTCTATCAGTCCTTGTTCTTTAAGAAGTCATGTTTCTGGTACATTTCCAAGATGCAGATGATCTTGATCATCATTATTGCCCATGGCTCCAAAGTCATGCTCTGGCCAGCTTCAGCTTAGACCTTCGTTTTTCGTCTGTGATACCCAGACATAGACTGAATAATCCAGATATTTGTTACTGACTTTTGATGGCCAACCCTTCAAAGCCTATATTGCTTGGACTTTTAAAATTTTCACTCCCCCATCACTAGCTCCTTTTAACTACCAACATACAATACTACTAGTGTCACTCAGGGGGCTGTTGGAGTTACCTCACAGGAATCAAAGCTAGCAATGTCTGAAACTTTGAAAAAAACACAGTCTGGAAAAAATCCACACCACCAAAATGTTTACAACCATGAAATCAAGTTTGAATAGAGTGAAGGAAGGCAGAAAAGATGTGGCAAAATTATCACATGATACCCAAGACAGACCAATTTTTTTGTGAAATGGAGTGGGATAATACACAACTCTTTGCCTTAGAGACTACAGACTATGTTAATATCTGTGTAGGAATATAGAGACTCTATAGCAGTCTTTAAGCCACTCCTATCCCTGTGCGATTGGTCATACCCAATATTCCTGGAAAGCATCACAACTGTGTGCTGGCATTCTGTAAAAAGCAGCAAATAGTAGAAGTTCAATAAATATCTGTTGAATCAACCCTTTCCCTTAGAAAATCCATCACCATGTTCATATTAAGTGCGAGGTTAACAGCTTGAGAGGCTTTTTGTGTGTTGTTTGGAAATACGGTCTATTATTTTGTTTCTACTATTAGAATACTCCTATGACTTCATTATAGAACACTTACAAAGTAAAGGTAAACATCGAAAGGTATGTCATTTTTTATTGCCTAAGTTTTCACTAATATGGCGTCAGCATCTTGCCATGTCATTGACTATTCTTATACAGCACTGCTAATGGCTGTATAGTATTTCACTCCATGAGTTATCATTAATATTTGTTTCAATCTAACATTGATTAGCAAATAGAATAGTATGTGACTCAAAGCACTAGCTCAACATGTATTTTTAAATAAGTGAATTAAATAGACATTTACTTTTCCTCTATTAATAATAACACTGCCGTGAACATGTTTGTGGTTAAATCTCTGTGCACATACATAATTCACCCTTTGGATGAATTCCTAGAAGTTAAGATGCTGGACAAAGAGTACATATTTGAACTTTAATCTCATCAATATAAACTTCTCTAGAGACTGCTAAGGAACCACACATAAAAATGATTTGCATTACTCAAAGCTGACAGCTATTTGCTTCCCCAAGCTTGGCCTTTCAACTAAAATAGAAAGAGAGAAAGAAAAGGTTCTAGTTTCCTCTTCTCTTGCTCTAGAAAAAGAGCCTACATCTAACTAACTAGGTCATATGCATTACAAGGACATCTAGCTATTAGGTGTGAAATAAAATAGGTCAGGAAAAGATATCCTTCAGTTTCATTCACTGGAGACCAAATAGGAATGATTATAGGGTGTGCAATACTATCTAGTCACATGAATGACCAAATTGGGTGCTAATAAATGTTTTGCCTCAGTCCAATTTGGTCATCTGGCCAGTGGTTTGTTTCAGCTCCTGCCAAAAAAGATTGACTCTAACTGCAATGTCAACATCATCCTCTATTCCACAGACTGCCAGGAACCAGAGAACATCATCTACTTCATCAGCCTGCCTTCAGACAGGACTGCATTTAAAATTTGCTGAACAAGACCTATCCTCCTTTAAAATGCTTTCCTGCAAGGAACTGCAGGAGACCTCTCCTATAACCACCAACTGAAAGACAAAAGACAAATCTAGTAACATTTAAATGGCCTAAACATTATTGAGTGATATTTGCAAATATGATACTTAATTGTAAGCTTTTACTTTCATAGGGTATTCACATAATTTAAAAATACAATCCTAAACACCTGGAAGTTCCATTAGGAAATTGTCTCACAATACCACAGAAAATCCCTGTTACTAACTCGAGCTCAAGTGGATTTTCATACAATTTCATAAAGTATTTCAAGTGTATATTACAGCTTCTCCCTAACATTGTTTTCTAAACTTGGGCATGACCACTTAGATTATTCACTTCAATTTGACACAGTTTGTAAAATGAGTTATTTAATACACATAAAAAGTGATCGTTTTCAACTTACGTTGACTGAGACTGTGCATTTAGGGAAGTGAAGTAAGGCTCCCACTATCCAGAACCAAAAGTAATTTAACACATTCTCATTCCTTCCCTACTTCTGTCACAATGCTACTTTGGCACACGATGACTTGTTGACCTAGAATTTTTTTGTTTTTAGTACAGAAAATCTTAACAAAAATAATTATTCTAAAATTACCAAATGTAATTATGGGAATTATTTGATTTTACCATGGGAGAGACACATCAAAGGATCATGATTCAGGCTTCAATGTAGTGACTTCTGGGAACAATTATTCAGTTGTTAAAAATGGGGAGAAGGTATTTGGCAAATTGTTGGAGAAAAAGGGCAGGAGAAGGAGAAAAAGGAAAAGAAGGGTAAAAGAATTACCTTACTCTTTCAATTATATATTACTCATAACTGTGTGAATTGAAAAATATTTTTAAATGCTCAAAACTATACAACTAAAAGGACATTCTATCATTTAATAAATTGGATTTAATAAATATGGTCTGATAATTTAAAACATCTATTGCTACAATAAAAAACAGTGTGTTACTGAAATGTTACAAGATAGCAACTGTGGACCGCACATTTCATCTAGGGAATAGCCACATCACCAATGGAAATGTGACGTTCATTTCTTACATATTCGAAAATACCCTCTTTTGACATATAAATGTGTTGTCAAACAAGCCAGTTCAGAAGACAGGATAGATTAAAAATCAAACAAGATTTGTACTAGTTTCCAGATTTTTTATTATAAATCCGGAAGGGAAATTGAGGCATGGCACAACTAAATAAATTGCCCAAAGTGGTGGAGAAAGATTTGAACCTGGGCTATGGGATTCCTAACCACCTGATAATTACATCAAAAACTGATTTGTAATGTTTGATCTTTTTTCCATTTGCCAGTTGTTAAAAGAAATGTCTCTTACTATCTTACTAATGTTGCAGAGATTAAAGCATCCATTATGACCCTGGACAAGTAACCTTATTTTTGGCCTTTAGTAACCTTATTTTTAAATGGAAGTTTTAGATATTTAGGTGTAAGGACTACCAGATGGTCTTAAAAGTATTTTCCAGGTCTGGAATTCTCTGGTTTGATAATACTACAGGATAGCAATTATTTTAATAGTCAGTTTATACAGCTCAATTATTGAATCTGTCTACATATTATTGTTTTTCCATCATGTTGGTGTATGATTTCAAATAATATAAAGCTTTATAGGTTACCATTAGCTACTGTCACAACAAAGTATTAGTATATTATATCATCTTATGGAGATGCCAAATTAAGTCAATAAAATGAATTTGAGCCACAATGAAAGGAATCATTAAATACAGAGAGACTAAAATATAGTCCAGTGATTATAGATTTTGCCAGTAAGAGATTGTGCCTCAAAGTGAAACCATGATATTTATAAGACTCTATAAACCCCCCTTCAAAATCTAATGGAAAGATTTCTTTTGCCAGAATTGTCTTGTGCAATATTTTCTAATTAAGGGAATTATTGTATTAGTCTGTTTCAAATGAATTATTTTCCCATGGAAGTAGGTGATACCAAAGGCAAAGTGATATTTGTTCTCCAGAGCAGGGGCCCATCTCCCCACCGCCATCTCCTCGGGGTGGAAAAGCAGAGAGAGGAGATCTGTTCCATTGTTCAATGCCTTGTGAAAGCCCTATGGCACATGAGTGAGAAAATTGCAAAATAGAATTTTGGAACCTCTTGCTCATTCTCAGCAATTACTACCAGTACTCTTTTCCCCAATTACCTTTTAAGACTAGATACTCTTCCACATTATTACTATTGCTCCCCACCACTCCTATATGAAAATACATTTCCTGAAAGGTTAAAAGTATAAAGTTTCAAAACTAACAAAATGTTTCATATGTCAAACACTTGTGTGGGTCACCTGAAGATCTTAGTTAAGTTGCAATAACATGGAATAATCTTCCAGTTCTTTTGGACATTGTTTCTTCTCATTCATTCCATATCAGAGAAGGAAAGTGATTTTACTACTGCTTTTCCTTCCCTTCCCTCTCCCTTCTGATTCACTGCAATTGGCCCACAGGGTAAGAGGACGGGAAGCAAAGAATCAGAAAAGAGAAAGATTATATACTTTCTTTTTCACATGTCAAGACTATAATTCTGAAGCCATCATAGATAGAGACTGAATTAATCAGGATTCTCTAGAGAGAGAGAACCAATGGGATATACACAGACACGTAATAAAAGGGGATTTATTATGGGAATTGACTCATACAATTAGGGAGCCACGATGTCCCATAGTGCCATAGTGTGTGCTGTTTTGCCAGCTGGAGAACCAGGAAAGCTGGGGGTGTTATTTAGTCTAAGTACAAATGTATAAGAATCACAGGAGACAGTGGTATTACTCTCAGCTCAAGGCCAAAGACCTGATAATTGAGAAAGTCTGAGAGTGTAAGTCTCAAAGTCCAAAAGCTCAAGAACCAGGAGCTCCAATATCCAAGGACAAGAGGTGAATGTCCCAGCTCAAAAAGAAAAAGCAGATTTGCCCTTTCTCCACCATTTTGTCCTATTCCATCCCTCAACAGATTGGCTAATACCCACCCACAGTCTACCAATTCATGTGTCAATCTCTTCTGAAAACACTCTCACAAGCACACCCAGACATAATGCTTTACCAGCTATCTGGGCATCCCTTAGCCCAGCTGAGTTGACATGTGAAATTAACCAGTACAAGTCTATTTCATGGATCAGACTGATTCTTGAATGCTGTTTTTCCACTGCCCCTTTTCCTAGCTGTTTGGCTCCAGGCAAGATTTTTAACATCTTTAAGTCGCAGCTTCCTCATTTGTGAAAAAGAAATAATTATAGAACCCTCACAGGTTTGACTAGCACAGTGTCTGGCACAGATGCCATAGATATTACTAATGAAGTTACTTAATGTTTTCATTGCCATGGGTATTCTGCATCATTGTCCATTTGATTTATTTTGATTACATCACAGTGATTTTGATTAAAGAGATTTGTCTAGAAAGGCAGATACCCACAATAAGGAATTAATCTTAAAGACCTGCCTGGTGTTAGCACTGTAACATAATATCTGAATTAATTTACTCAGACTGTCAAAAACAAAGTATCACAAACTGAGTGACTTAAAACAAAGTCTTTTTTTTTTTTTTTGTAGTTATAGAGGCTAGAAATTTGAAGAAACTGCCCCCTGATTCAATTATCTCCTACCAGCTCCATTCTACAACACATGGGAATTATGGGAGCTACAATTCAAGATGAGATTTGGGTTGGGACACAGCCAAACCAAATCATTCTGACCCGGCCCCTCCCAAATCTCAAGTTCTCACATTTCAAAACCAATCATGCCTTCCCAACAGTCCCCCAAAGTCTTAAATCATTTCAGCATTAACTCAAAAGTCCACAGCCAAAAGTCTCATCTGAGACAGGGCAAGTCCCTTCTGCCTATGAGCCTGTAAAATCAAAAGCAATTACTTACTTCCTAGATACAATGGGGGTACAGGTATTGGATAAATACACCCATTCCAAATGGGAGAAATGAGCCAAAACAAAGGGATTAAAGGTCCCCTGCAAGTCTGAAATCCAGCAGGGCAGTCAAATCTTAGAGCTTCAAAATGATCTCCTTTGACTCCATGTCTCACATCCAGGTCACACCGATGCAAGAGGTGGGTTCCCATGCTCTTGCGCAACTCCGCCCCTGTGGCTTTGGAAGGTACAGCCTCCCTCTTGGCTGCTTTTACGGGCTGGCACTGAGTGCCTGTGGCTTTTCCAGGTGCATAGTGCAAGCTGTTGGTGGATTTACCACTCTGGGGTTTGGAGGATGGCAGCTCTCTTCTCAGAGCTCCAGTAGGCAGTGCCCCAGTGGGGACTCTGTGTGGGGGCTTCAATCCCACATTTCCCTTCAGCACTGCCCTAGCAGAGGTTTACCATGAGGACCTTGGCCCTGCAGCAAACTTCTGCCTAGACATCCAGGAATTTCCATAGATCCTCCAAAATCTAGGCGGAGATTCCCAAACCTCAGTTCTTAACTTCTGTACACCTGCAGGCTCAACACTAACTGAAAGTTGCCATGGCTTGGGGCTTGCACCCTCTGAAGCCATGGCACAATCTGTACCTTTGTCCCTTTTAGCCATGGCTGGAGTGACTGGGACACAGGGCACCAAGTCCCTAGGCTGCACACAGTAGGGGAGCCCTGGTCCTGGCCCATGAAACCATTTTTTATCTCCTAAGCCTCCAGGCCTGTGATGGGAGGGGCTGCCATCAAGACCTCCGACAAGCCCTGGAGACATTTTCCCTATTGTCTTGGCAATTAACATTTGGCTTCTCATTACCTATGCAAATTTCTTCAGCCTGCTTGAGTTTCTCAGAAAATGGGTTTTTCTTTTGTATTGCTTCTTCAGGCTGCAACTTTTTCAAACTTTTATGCTGTTTCCCTTTTAAAACCGAATGTTTTTAACAGCACTCAAGTCACTTCTTGAATGCTTTGCTGCTGAGAAATCTCTTCTACCAGATACCCTAAATCATCTCCCTCAAGTTCAAAATTCCACAAATCTCTAGGGCAGGGGCAAAATGCTGCCAATGTCTTTGCTAAACCAGCAAAAGTCACCTTTACTCCAGTTCTCAACAAATTCCTCATCTCCATCTGAGACCACCTAAGCCTGGATTTCATTGTCCATATTATTAACAGCATTTTGGTCAAAGCCATTCAACAAGTCTCTAGGAAGTTCCAGACTTTCCCACATTTTCCTGTCTACCTCTGAGCCCTCCAAACTATTCCAACCTCTGCCTGTTACCCAGTTCCAAAGTTGCTTCCACATTTTTGGGTATCTTTACAGCAGTGCCCCACTCTACCAGTACCAATTTGCTGTATTAGTCTGTTTTCAAACTGCTGATAAAGACATACCTGAGACTGGGTAATTTATAAAGAAAAGCTCTTAAAACCATGTGTATTACAACAGGTATTGCAAATCTATTTTTAAATACTCTCTTAAAAGCAATTTAATTTAGTCAAGCTGTATTCAGCAATTTGGGGCCTTTCTCTTGGTCTTGTTGATTTCATTGTCAGTCTTCATACTCTGATTGATTCATTTGACAACCAGCTCTGATGCTATTTTGAAGCAAGTAAGGTAACAAGCCCTTATCAAAACTTTTACTGTGCATATGACCATTTGTGGGGACAATTACATTGCATAAAAAGAATTTTACTAATTCTTCTATTTTGAGAACACTTGGAAAAATTCTTAATATTTTCATATTTAAAATTCACAAGGATAACCAATTATCTGGCAACCAAATACATACATGGGGCCCTGAAATATTGGGACTTTTTGGTGGAAATATTGCACCAACCTAAAATAACAGAAAGAGTGGCTCTCAAAATAAATGAGTTTAGTCACTTTGGGATAGATCGACATGGTGTAACTATAAATGTGATGCATCAAGAAGAGCACAGAATAATTCTCTAGCATTCTTGCCATGGACACATGGCTTAGGTCTGGTCATAAGGAAACAATGGATAGACCATGTTTAGGGTAGTCTTATAGGATAAAAGTTATATATTCTTTAGACTGTCAAGCATATAAGAGTCAGGAAAACACTAAAGAATTTTTCTAGACTGAAGGAAACTGGTGAGACATGATAAATAAAAGCAATGTGTGTTTGTGATAGGATTCTAGACAAGAAAGGAAAAGGAGCTACTATTAAGACAGATGGCAAAATATGAATGGTGTCTGAGAACGGAATTGTTGTACTGTATCAGTGTTTATTTTCTGACTGGAGGAGTGTATGATAGTAACATAAGAAGGTACCCTTGTTTTAAGTGAAAAGGAGTTATACACTGCAGTATTTAAAGGTGATGGGTCAACACATACCTCTCTAAAGAAAGAAAGTAAAAGAGAAATAGGGAAAATGCAGTAAAATTTAACAATTGAAGAACTTGTGTGAAGGGCATGCACTTTTTTTACAACTTTTTCTCATAACTTTGTACTTTTCTTACAACTTTTTCTGTAGGTTTGACAGTATTTCAAAATAAAAAAGTGTGTATATAGAAAATATTTTGTAAATTATAAAAAAACAAATAAACGTATATGTGAATAAATGTATATGTAAACAAATAAATGTATATGTGTATATGTGACTAAATTATGGATTACCATCTGGAAATATCCATGACATGGCATCCCATGGAAGGCCATAGGCATACCCAGGGAGACACAGGAAGGTAAGGATTTTTAAAGACAAAATGTAGAGGGTTACATAAGTTATTTTGAAGTCATTATCCTTGGCTACAAGAATCAATGACAAGATTGGTGTCAGCCCAAGGTTGAAAAGGCAGTTGCTGGGCAGATGTCCTGGCAGAAGTATTCCTTGTGAAAGCTTGTCATGGCCTTCATACACGGTCATGGTTTTGAAGAGTCCTTGTAGTAGTTTTTATCATAGGTATGTGTGTGTGTGAGAGCCTTCCATTGTAGCCTCCCAACTCCATTTTGTTAGAGTTTGGCATAAGTGACTTCATTTTCAGTTGACAACTGTTGCATTTGTCCCTTCTGATCAAGGTCTTTCTCTAAAAGCATTACTGATAATTCTGTAGTCAGATTTTGATTGTCTCTTAATGCTAGGATGGACCTATCCTGATTGGTCTTGCTCCACGTCATGGGGAAGAGATTGGCAACTAGGAGTCAGTGATAAAAACCATCTTAACTACATTGCAGCAACAAAAGGGTTTGGAGAGAGTGGCTCTCAGGCTAAGTTTTCCTGGAGTTCACTGTTAAATTCAATTTTATCCATTTTATAGATGTGGGAAGTGTTCCTTTGAAGGGCTGGATCAGCATTATTCTGTTAGGAGGTGTGATTCTGTAGAAATTTGACAGGCAACAGGTACAAAGTTTTAAAAGAATCATGCAGCGTAAAAACAGCAATATGGCAACCCCAAGTTTATGTGACTATTCTCAGCTGTGAACCTAGGCCTGAAGGTAGTAGCCAACTAAACGATCAAAAGATAGTGGGGGAAAATTGGATTGAGGGAACCTAGAAGAATTCAAGGTTCAGTCCAGATTGTAGGTAAATAATAAAAACTTGAAGACAACGAACAGGGGTACAACGTGATAGCCAGTGTAAGACAGTTTTCTTTTTTTTTTTTTTTGAGATGGAGCCTCACCCTGCTGTCACCCAGGCCGGAGTGCAGTGGTACAGCTCACTGCAACCTCTGCCTCCCAGGTTCAAGCAATTTTCCTGCCTCAGCCTCCTGAGTAGCTGGGACTACAGGTGCCCATCACCACACCCAGCTAATTTTTTGTATTTTTAGTAGAGACAGGGTTTCACCATATTGGCCAGGCTGGTCTTGAACTCCTGACCTTGTGATCTGCCTGCCTTGGCCTCCCAAAGTGCTGGGATTACAGGCATGAGACACAGAAACATAATTGTTTTCTCCACAGTTACTCCTATTTTTACCAGAGATAATCAAAGTAAGCCCAACTTGTTTATAACAAGTTTAGCTTCATCAGATTTGGCCTTATTTTTTATATAAGTGCACCAAAGATGTCAACTGACTACATAGGAATATGAGACTTAAAATCTCTCAAGGGCAGAAAGACAAACCAAGGCTGACTTTAGATTCTGCTTGTAGTACCTACAGACAATTTAAATATAGTATAACATCTCATTCAAAACCTTGTTAATATAACCAATTGTATCCTGTTATAAGAAAAATAGATTTTTCTTGTATAATTTGCAAACAAAATTACATATATTAATGAGAATTTTTAACTCTTAGTAATCTTAATTTCTAACAAAAAACCTAAAAAGTAAAGCAAATTTATTTTCTTTGTGCATTCTCCTCAGATTGAATTTATAGTTTTATGATCTTAAAAATATAGCAGAGACATATATAAACCTATCTGACCAGCAAACCCAGGTTAAAAAAAAAGTATGCAGACAAATCTGAAGACATTCTATTTTATTTTTATCAATAATTAAAAAACAGCTTATTTATCAAAGATCTCCCTAATTCCCATGAACTTGCAATGTATTTAATTATCACGTTTCTAGAAGCTTTAGGTATGCTCATTTATCTCTGAACCAATTTAAATAAAGCATTTTACTAATATTAGTATGAAAGACATTTAAGATTTTTCATTTGCTCAATTTTCAAATGTCAAAAACTATGCCAATAAGAAAAGTGGTCAGAGGAAGCAGGGCATATAGTTCATATGAATTTGAAAAACAAAAAGGTGTTTTAGGTAACTGAGAAGCTCCCATGGGAGAAGCAGGAACCAATACAGAAACAGAGAGAGCTAAAAAAAAATTACAGCCTAAATATCAGCTGACTTCTAATCAGAGATCTCTGAAAAACAAATTCTTTTCAAATATCTTATTACCAGGTTTTAGCCAGAAGAAACACCAACCATTCCTGAAAGTATTAAACTTTTTTTAAAGTCAATTCTCTCATAGGTTCCAATACAACAGTTGTTTAGAATGTGAGCTCAAAAAAAAAAAAAAAAACACTTTTAGATACAAAATTCCAAATCTCCAGAGGTATACCCACTTCAATTTCAATTCAAAACCAATAAGTCTTCTATGGATTAACAATGGAAGAGGTGTCCTCAAGAGGGTACAAAAGAATCCCTCTCAAGATCCAAAATTTCTCCCACAGAGATAGTAAAGTACTCTCCTAAGAGAGAAAAGACCTTCATTGCTAACGAGGCAACAAAAGTTGAGAAAATTAAGATAAATTCTCCTTATCATGAATAACGCAAAAGACAGAAACAAACAACCAAACAAAAAACCAGGAACTATTTCTGGGAGGCTGTGGGTCAATAGTCAATGAGCACTCAAAACCACATTTACAAAAGTCACAATTCAAAGAACAAATTATTACAAATGCTTTTCTTTTCTACCAATCCACATTTAGAAAAAAAATAAGAAGGGACAAAGAAATATCTTCCTCTCCCAACTAGACAATACAGATACAGATCTAAGAGAGCTCACCTTGATAAGAATTTCTACTTTCTGCTGGGTTTTGTCATATCTCTCAGGATCTCACCCACAGGCTCCAAAGTGAATGTGTATCCCAACCTTTAGGGTCTTAGGTGAGTCTAAGAATTCAATTAACCTAAGATAGTTTAACAAGAGAAATGCACAAGTCTTACATAGCATAGAAACATAAGGAAATGAAGAAACAAAATACAACTGCTGTGAACTATGTTTTCTCTGATCACAGATTCAGGGATGAAACATAGATTCCGCAAGAGAAAAGGCCCATCATGTAAAAAAATACGACTCAAAATTCATAGAAAAGAAGTTGACAAATTGTTAGTCTTGGGTAACTTTGATTTGTAACATGTCAATGCAGCTGAGAATTGTTCTCCATTCAGCAGTCCAAAGTCACCCTCATTGCAGCAAAGGTACTCCTAAATATTGGCAAATGAAGAGTTGTTTTTCAAACTATTTCCCTACAAGACTCAACTGTAGAGTAATTTTGGAAGACACAATATGGATTTTAATTTTTATGGGCTCTAACTTGATATTTGTGTGTTAAGAATGGACAATTTTATGTCTGCACAAAAGTCATCTCACTAGGTCAGCTCCAAAATTTCTTGGTAATATCAATAAGGCTACCATTAAAATTATACAACATGTATTAGGTGCTTGGTATGTGCTAGACAATGTTCTAGGGCTTTATAACTATTCATCATTTGATCCTTAAAACAATTTAATGAGATAGGTATCATCTTCATTTTACAGATGGGCAACCTGAGCTTCCTGAACCCAAGCATTCTGGCTTTGGAATCTGTATAAGTTTAAATACTATGCTATCTGCCTCTTAGAATCATTTTTCACAGCATGGATACACTTACAATATCTAATAGGCACACCCAGTGGCTGACCTCAGCTGAAACCCTCCAAAAGTTCCCCTTCCATTGTAATGAATGACATCTATGTGCCCCTGTAGAGAGCCAAACCTCCTCTTATTCCTTGGGTCTAATTTTCCTGAACTCACTCAGAGGTCTTGTTCCTCTAATTTTCCTCTCATATATTGTCATTTTCTCATACTCATATTAAATATTGTCACCTGGTCACTCTCTAATTTCTCTTTCTTATTTTCATGGAAAATATTACTATCTAAAATGTAATTATATAATGATATTTGTCAGCTTGCTTATTGTTTGCCTCCTTCAGTAGATTATAACCTCCATAAAACAAGGCTTCTTTCTCAGAGTTATTCCCTGGGTGTCTAGAACAGTGTCTTGCATACACTAGAAGAAAAATAAACATTTCAGAATAAATTACTGAATAAGGAAATAAATGAGTAGATCCTGCTACTGTTTCCACATCTTTTCATTGCTACAAGAAAAATCATCTGAAATAAGCCCTGGCTTGTATTAAACATAGTTTTTGCACCCTGCATATAACATTTTAATTATAATGTATGTTTGTATATTCTATTAGTTTATTAGACACCATAACAGCTATATATGCCTATTACTATTTAACATAAATGAACCATCAACTCTATTGTATTATTCCACTTGTCCCTATGAATTTGTCACATATACCCAAATAGTTAGATCCAGGCTCTCCAATGTCTCCTGCAATCAGTTGAAAAACACCCTGGTTTCCTTGACTCTTTCCATTATCTTTGAAACCACTTTAAATTCAGGTTTTATTATCTACATTGGTGTAAGCCCAAAGGTTTGAAATAAACAAATTCACAAATCTATTATCTACTATGCCTTTTAAAAAAATCTCACTATTCTTAATCTTTCAAACCTGCTTAACAATTATATACATCTCTATATTTAGCTTTGTGCCCCTTTCTTCCTTAGACTACAAAAGCAATTACGCTTTTAAAACTCTACGGCAAAAAAATAATCACAATAAACAGAATGAAATGTCATTCTGAATGGCAAGCTCTTCCCAAGCTGCCAGGAGAGAGCTTTTGAAGACATCAGTATTCACAAGACAAACCCCAATTTGCTGAGTCCACCAACAGGTTGCATAGTTCTCCCTACCACATTGACAAATACAATTGTTGAGGCTTCTGTGCAATAATAATGAAAGCTTGAAAAGAGGCTGGGAGAAGGCTGTATTGATAGTATTTGGAATTGATTGCCTTCCAATAAAAATAATCTCTGGCTCTGCCTTCAAAGTCACAGCTGACAAAGTCATGTTGCCCCATATGGCTTCACTCTGTGAAGCCTCATTGAGTGTCATCCCAAGAGTGGCGGAGAGAGTTCTGCCTTTCTCTCCTGTTCTACAGAAAAATGGTATCGTGATTTATAAGGAAAGATGTGCCTGTCTATTACTTTGGATCTGTTCGAGAGCCATGTAGAAAATATCAGGACAGCAAAGCATCCGTGCACTAGACAGAAGCAGCTGGGGTATTTCTTTTAAATTTGTGTTTCCACTTGAATGGAAAGCACTGTTTCTAAACACTGTCTCTCTATCTGATAGAAGAGTCGGTAACAGGACCTCAGGACTCTGAATGTCAGTGTGCTCATAAACGGAGCCCAGTAAGGAGAAGATTCCATCCCTCCCCAGCCCAGCAGGTTCTAGACTCAAATGATACAGAAAGGCTAATGGGAAGCATGAAAAACAGAGACACCCATCTGTCACCCATTAAGTGGCAGAGAAGCCCTGAAGATGAGTTCAGGCTGCCAAGAGCATTGGACTTGCTCTTCTCTTCCCAGAAGTGTTCACACCTTGAAGGTGAGAATTTGTTTACAGAACGAATATGGCTTCTCTCTCTTAACATCTTATTGTACTGTACTCACCCTTCTTCTTGTGATTGAGAAAGGAATGGCACTGGGTGGTCGCAGGAGGATGGAAAAACCCAAACAGCTAAAACAAGAACTAGGCAAAGAAATCACAGAATAACAGAAAACCCAAAATAAGGGAGAGAAAACGGCCAACACTTCAGTTAAGGTGACATACCCATGACTCTTCAGGCAAACCCAAGTGAGAGAGAAAGGCGGCAGTAACCACGGTCTCCTTCATCCCTTCCTTTTCCAGAATACCTAATTATTTAGGTATTCTTCAATACTGACCATGTGTCAACTCACTACTGCAACTCCGGAAGAGAAAGAAACATGCTCACTCTTAGTCAGGAAGTGACATGACTCAATATTCCAGTTCTCAGACGTATTCAATGGCTGAAATACATATCTTTAGAAACCAGTGCAGCAACTTTCATCCTATGTTCCCCAGGGATCAAGGGCCCAGGAGGCTTCCTCCTAGGCTGCCTTAGGGATAGGAGGTCATCACAGAGGTACGGCTCAGGAGGCTCCTTCATTCCAACTCCCTCCCTCTGAGCAGCCCTGTTTTATATGGTTTATATATTAGGGCTCTGGAGTATAGTAGTCCCCTCTTGTCCATGGTTTCACTTGCCATGGTTTCTGTTACCGACTGTCAACCACAGCTCAAAAATATTAAATGGAATAATCCAGAAACAAGCAATTCATAAACATTAAGTTGTGATTGTACTGAGTAGTGGAATGAAATCTCGCTCTGCCCTACTGCATCCTACCCAGGATATGACTCAACCCTTCATCCAGTGTCTCCACACCACACATACCCCTGCCCATGAGTCTCTTAATAGCCATCTGAGTGATCAGATCAGCCGATGAGGCGTCACGCTGCTTGTGTTCAAGTCACTGTTATTTTACCTCATAATGGCCCCAAAAGCAGAAGAGTAGTGATGCTGGCAATTTGGAGATGCCAAAGAAGCTGTAAAGTGCTCCGTTTAAGTGAAAAGTTGGAAGTTCTTGACTTAAGAAATAAAAATTATGTGCTGAGTTTGCTAAGATCTACAGTAAGAATGAATCTTCTACCTATGAAGTTGTGAGGAAGGAAAAAGAAGTTTGTGCTAGTTTTGTTGTAGCACCTCAAACTGGAAGTTTTGGCCAGGGTGTGTGCAAAGTGCTTAAGATGGAAAAGGCATTCAATTTGTGGACAAACGGAAAACATGCTTCAATTGACAGCAACATGTTGCACTGAAAAGCATTGAACCTGAAAGATGATTTCAGCAGGAAATTCCCTGAACGGAGTGATGCCTTTGACTACAAGTGAGGGATGGTTACATGGATTCAGGAAGAGGGAAGGTCACTGGTAGCCCACTGCCTGCATCATTCACCTGGCTTCCTCTCATCATATAGGCGTTGCACCATCTCACATCAACGGGTTGCCAGAGGGCTCGCGAGGCTCTCCAGATGCCAGGGACACCCCAGCCCCAGCCAGTGTCCAGGTTCTGGACACCATCATGAGAAAGAATTCAGGGATGAATCAGAATGAAGTGAAAGCCAAGAAGCTTTTATCACAAAGGGGAAGTTCACACTTAAGAGAGAAGTGCAGGCATGCTAGCGAGAAAGTCGTGCCCAGCAGACTTTGGGTTTCTAATTTTATGGGTGTTTCTTTAGAGGGTGGAATAATGATTAAGTGTTCCGGAAAAGAGGGGATTGGGGGGAACGATGGTTACCGCCCCTTTCTCTCTCACTTGGGTTTGCCTGAAGAGTCATGGACATATCACCCTGATGGGAGCTTTCGCCATTTTCTCTCGCTCATTTTGGATTTTCTGTTAGCCTGTGATTTCTTTATCTTGCTCCTGTTTTAGCTGTTATTTGGGTTTTTCCATCCTCCTATGATCATCCAGTGCCATTCCTATCTCAATCACAAGAAGAAGGGTGAATACAGTACCATAAGATATTTAGAGAGAAGCTATATTTGTATAACTTTGTTATAGTTTATTATTCTAATTGTTCTATTTTAGCTATTGTTAATCTCTTACTGTGCTTAATTTATAAATTAAACTTCATCATAGATAAGAATGGGAAAAATATAGTATGCATACGATTTGGTACTAGCTGTGGTTTCAGTCACCCAGTGGGGGCCTTGGAACATATTCCGTGCAGATAAGGGAGGAAATACCATACAGTATTTTATTGTTGTCATTTTCACATGAAAACTACTATCTGGTAATTTGTACAGGTACTAGTAAAATCTTAGCCCTTTATATGTACACTACCTTGTTTACCTCAAGGAGCTCTGTGGAGATGAATATATTTAGCTATATGGACAACTGTGAGATCTTAAGAGGAAACACACTATTGAAAATATTTATGTGATTTTTTTTATATCAGACACTGTGTTTTGTTCCTGTGCTAAGTATACAGTTAGAATTGAATAAAGACAACCAGAATTCTTGGAACAGACTGGGTTATCTTAGACATTAACTTCATGGAGAAAGGATACATTTGATAACATGAAATGTTACCGGTCAGCAAGTCAGTTACCTGGAGGTAAACTGAAAGGATCTGATGCCCTGTACAGTCATCTCTAAGTCAAGCACTTGGAAGTCAAGTCAGGTCTTCCCCACCAGCAGGGCATGTCCAACACCACAGCCTGGTCCCTGGAGTCCTGATCCCAGTGGGAATTCCAGGCATGGCTGGCCTTGGGTCTTGGAAACTTTTCCTTTTCTTATCCTACCTGTGTTTCTACTTCTTTTAGGCCTCCTTTATGGACTGTCTTCCCTGCTGCCTGTAAAAGATTGGTACTGTCCACCAGGCAGAAAGGGTGGACAAGGTTTAGCTAGATACAGGAGCATCTTTTATCCACAGCTGTAAGTGTTTGGAGCCCTGAAGGAAAATTCCAAGGCCTGACTTAGAGACATGGGTCCAAATGAGGACCTAAGAGTCTGCCTGTAAGGCCAGGGAAGGGGGATGAGGGAAATGAAAGCAAGAAGAGCAGGGACAGTGGGCACCTGTGTGAACTGGAGTATTCAAAAGATCTCTCCAGAGAAACAACCAATGGGATCTCTGTTTCTACATCCCAAAGTCTGTAAGCTACACACCTGAGGATCATCCTAGGTGCTTTCCCCTCAACTCCCAAATCAAATGGATTAGGTCCCATTAATATTACCCTCCATATACCTCCAGTCCCACTGCTCTTCTCAAGGTCTATTATGAGTGTGTCAGTCTAGCTCCTTTTTTCTTGACTCCGCTCTTACAATGGCTCCCAACTTATTTCACATTTCTCCTTTTAATTCATCTTTTTCTCTTCCACCAAATTTTTTATGAAATTTTCATATCACTGCCTCAGTTCACAATGGCCAAGAATACCATTGTAGCTTCCAGGATAAACACTAAACCCTTTCCATGGCACAGAGAGCCCTCTGTGCTCAGGAACCTCAGCTTCATGCCCTGACATGTGCCACACTGCATCATGCATACATCTATCCCAAACGTACACGTGGTTTTCAATCCAGTGTTCTGATTCACACACTTGTGTCTTTGCTAGACTATTCACACTATTTCCTCACCAGTGTTCTTCTGCGTTCCCCACACAGGTCCACCTGGTGCATTCCTACCAGTTCTGTAAGAGCCAGCATAGGCAGCATCCTGTGTGGAAACTCCACCATCTGGCAGAGCTGATCTTTCCTATTTTTCCTGCTGTTGCTCCTAATGCATGTCTCTCTCAGAGCATTTATCTCATTTTATCACAAGCATTTTATGTGTATCTTACATCTTCGCCACTAAGCACTTCGAACAATCCTTGTCACAAAGTACATGCTCATTAAATACACGCTGATTTAGTAAATCAATCAATACACTAATCAGTGTTGGTATCCCAAAGCATACTCATAATGCCTTTAAACTGATACCTAATAAAATTTTGTTCACTTTGAAATTGATCTTTGTAGGATATAATTCATTTTGAAATTCCTTAGGTACCTTAAATATCTTTCCCTCATTTTCTCCTTCTAGTTTTTAAAGCTGTATCTAGAATACAGTCTCAATATAATTCATTTACTACAAACTTATCTCACTAGAAGATTTGGTATAAAAATATTATTACTATAGTTATTTAGAAACAAACTAAAAGTATTTGAGCAGGCATTATTTGTGTATACTACTCCCCACCCCTGCATAAGAACTTTTAAAATCAACTTTCTAGGTCGGGTACAGTGACTCATGCCTGTAATCCCAGCACTTTGGGATGCCAAGGCTGTCAGATCACCTGAGGTCAGGAGTTTGAGAGCAGCCTGGCCAACATGGTGAAATCCTGTCTCTATTAAAAATACAAAGTTAGCTGGGCATGGTGGCACATGCCTGTAATCTCAGCTACCTGGGAGGCTGAGGCAGGAGGATCACTTGAACCTGGGAGGCAGAGGTTGCAATGAGCTGAGATGGCACCATTGCACTCCAGCCTGGGCAAAAAGAGCAAAACTCCATCTCAGAAAAACTAAAACTAAAAAATAATAAAATCAACTTTCTAAATTGTTTATAAAACTTGGTAATAAGTATCAGGTAACAACTTATTTTGGGAAATTTAGCTGCTTATTCCACTGCAACAGGACCACAAACTTTACTGTGAAAAGTGAGAGGATAAATATTTTAGTCTTTGTAGGCCATATCACATATTATCCCTGTTAAATATGCTTGTGTTTATGTGTGTGTGTGTGTGTGTGTGTGTGTGCGCATGCATTCATGCCTGAGCTCTATAACCCTTAAAAGGTGTAAAAATCGACCAGGCGCAGTGGCTCACGCCGGTAATCCCAGCACTGTGGGAGGCCGAGGCAGGGGGGATCACAAGGTCAGGAGTTCGAGACCAGCCTGGTCAACATGGTGAAGCCCCGTGTCTACTATAGAAAATACAAAAAAGGCCAGGCGCGGTGGCTCACGTCTGTAATCCCAGCACTTTGGAAGGCCGAGGCGGGCTGATCACGAGCTCAGGAGATTGAGACCATCCTGGCTAACACGGTGAAACCCCGTCTCTACTAAAAACACAAAAAATTAGCTGGGTGTAGTGGTAGGCGCCTGTAGTCTCAGCTACTAGGGAGGCTGAGGCAAGAGAATGGCGTGAACCTGGGAGGCGGAGCTTGCAGTGAGCCGAGATTGCGCCACTGCACTCCAGCCTGGGCGACAAAGCGAGACTCCGTCTCAAAAAAAAAAAAAAAAAAAATTAGCTGGGCATGGTGGTGTACGCCTGTAATCCCAGCTACTCCGGAGGCTGAGGCAGGAGAATTGTTTGAACCGGGGAGGCGGAGGTTGCAGTGAGCAGAGATCACGCCACTACACTCCAGCCTGGGCGACAGAGCAAGACTGTCCCCTCCCGTGCTGCAAAAAAAAAAAAAAAAAAAGTGTAAAAATTATTCTTAGCTTGCAGGCTGTTAAAAATTATATATATATATAGACCAGAAAGGATTTTACCCACAAGGCATGTTTTGTTGATCTTTGTTCTATAACAGTTCTTCGTATTCCACTAATTATTTTGTTTTAATCCATTTTTATCAAGTTAATTTTTGGGTGAGTACTAAATAGTCCATTCTTACATGCACATCAAGTAATGTGAATTCAATTATTTGAGTCTCAACAATCATTAATTAATGTACAACTTTCCGTATTTATTCTACTATTAAAAGCTTCTAAAGGTAAAATCAGCAAGCTGAAGGGGAAGATGTAGTCTCAACGAACCCCAGTTTTTAAATGGAAGAGATTTGGGGAAAAGAGGAATTATATATCTGAAGTGGTCAACACACATTTCTTATTTACCATAAAATATCTCTATCTTCCTTCCCAAATGTTCCTTTGTTACCTAAAATTGTACTGAAATTAAAAAACAATGAAAGAAGATCAAGTTTTCTGGAGGAGAGAGAATTCATTTGAGTGTCCTATGACACACTGGGGTGGAGACATGCAGGCGATAGATGAATGTCACAATCTTTAGACAAAAGAGTGCTGTCACTGAAGATATGATCTTGGGAATCATAAGATAGAGGTGGTATTTTAAACCAAGAGAGTAAATGACCCAGAAAAAGGATGTAAGAGGAAAAGGAAAATAATAAGCATGAAGACAATCTTGGAAGAATATGTGAGTGGTCTATTTTTGGCACTGCCATGCAAGATGTCACCCAGAATCCAATAAGACAGTCATGGAGGCAATGACTTGCTCTCCACAATTAGGAAAAGCTCAACTGGCCCATATGTCTCCAGCATACGCTCTAAAAGGCCGATTAGTAAGGGGAACGTGAAAGTAGGAGCAAAATCATCCAACATTTGTTTATCTAAATGTCATCGGCATTTAAGAAAGCTGAATGAAATGACAACTGCTATTCTCTGTGGACACCTATTGCAAAGTTTTAGTTTATCTAGATAGAATGTCACTGGTTAATTATATTGCTTTGTGTCCACTTATAGCTATGCACAGTATGCAAAATAAACATTCATTGAATAAGAGTACTACACCTTGATTTCTACTGGTACTATGAGAACTGGTTCAGCTCTTTGTTTTTTGTTTTTTCTTTTTGTGGCCATATAAAAATACAACTGGTAGTCTTCAAGTAATTTTTATTAAGATTCTCTATACAGTGGTTTCTTTTACACCCAAGTGAATGTTCTTCATAATCACTAGTCGTTAATAACTAATTGTTAACTTTTTGATGTTCTCCAGGGTTAGCTGCTTTTGTCACCTTAGTAGGCACAGTTCAAAAATATAGAATATAAAGTATATTTTAAAGAAACAATTGTTTAATGGAGAATTACCCAAATAGATTTTTTATAATTGCTGAACTCACACCTTCTTTTCCAAAAGTGTATTTTATTCAGGCATGAAAGAATGCTTCAGGTTAAGACTGAATGAAAATGTAAGAGGTGATTCGATTCATGTTCATCTTTGACCGAAGCTGACAATTTCACAATTAAAATTTGAATCTGTCTTTGCTTTCAAGTTTGGTCCTAATACTGCATAATTTTGTAGGCTAGCTTTTTTTTCCCTTTCAAACTACAAAATGGAATGTTGGCATGCAAAGGTCACCTCAGCCAGCCAGTTTTTCACAAAACATAGCGCAGTGACATTTGAATTCAACCTCGTGTCTACTGAGCTGCCCACCAGACTTACTTTGACAGATCTGAGTATGATGGATGCAGATTTCCATCCAAAAGGTTTGGCTAGGCCTCAGCAGTAATATAACCTTTCTTAAAGGTTATTTTTAACCACTTGCTAAAAATTCCTTGAGGAAGAAAAAGTGACATACCCTTTAGTAAAATGAGTACAATAATATACCTACAATTGATACTGCTGCAGTAGAGTTTGGCCAGTTGCCGGAGTGAGAAACTACTCTTTAATAACCAGGGGCTGTCCAGTCCTGGCCCAGCACTTGAATGAGACTATGTGGAAACTAAGCCTAACTCTAATTCTGAAACAAAGAAAAAGGGGGAGGGGGGACAAAAAAAAACCCTCTAAGGTAGTTCTTGAAAACCCTCTATTATATTGTCAATTAGCTCTGATACTGTTTTTATAAAGTCAAATCAAATATAATGCAATGGATTTATTCATTAGGAATATAATTGACTCAGTGAAGGTTAATCTAACAGTTAAACAATGTTTGGTTCTATTTTCAAAGGATTTTCATATGACTCCATCTCTGAAAAATAAAGCCGAAGTACTGCCATCAGTACATTGACTGGACCAACAAAATTAGCAGCACTCCATTTGAGATAATAACTCAAAATTATTTCCTAAATAAGACTCCATGTACTTTTACAATTTATTACTAAGAAAACAAAAAAAGATTGTACAAATATAATTAATCTTCTGACTCACAGAATTTTGGTAATGCTGATTTCATTCTGACAGCACCAAAGCCAATGCATTGCCATTTTTCATTCACAAGTAAAAAATGTATTATTCCAGGGTTCTCTAGTTATTAAGGTAATAAGAGTAATTAACAGCACCCTGCTGGCTACACATGGCTTGGATTGTGTGTTTCCGGGTTTGGGTAAACAGGTGGCACTGATCAAAACCTTCTTCCTGAATCCCTGTTGCCTCACATTGTGGTAGCTGTGGCTATAGAGAATCCCCAAAGACAACTTTGGAAAAGACATAAGTATCTGGGAAGATTTTGCCCACTCTTTCACAGCAGAATTTGAAACCTAAGTGATGGCTCTATGGCAATGCTCAGAGAGACATAAACGGCTCAAAGTGCAACTGAATATCATTTTTTCTGAGATTAAGGTAATGCCTTCATCTAATAGTCATTTAAATTTTTCAATATTTCTACTCTAAAAAGTAAATCTATTTCATTTATTTCATTTTTTAAAAACATTAGGTGTGATTTGTTTGTTATTTTACATAAAAAAAGAATATTCCTTCAATCCATTTAGCTAGTGTAAAAAGCTAGAGGACGAAATGCCCATGTTTTGAGATACTCATGACTCAAAAAAAAAAAAAAAAAAAAAAACCCTACTACACTCTTTTCCTTAAGCTACTTATGCAAATGTTAAATGTTTTTAAATAAATCTATTTGCGTCCATGAAGATGCTAAGCTTAGGTCCACCTCAGGAAAATTGTTATTGTAAAACACATGATGTGTGAAAACCTAATATTTTGGTTTTTAAATCAGTGCTCCCAGCTTTATTGCTTACACAATGATATCTCAAAGAAAAGTACATAAAGGCAGAAGCCCCTCATTGGAGGTTAAGTTTGTTTCCTGCCTCATTCTTTAGCTGTATGAATGTAGAACATTCAACAATCAGGATGGGGTGGATGTCTGATATGTTTTCACATATAGAGATGCAGTGTGAGTAAACTTCCCATTTTATGGATTTTTCTAAAAAGCACAGAGCATGACTTCAAATGCATTAAACTCTGTTAACATGACTGTTGGGATGTCCCCACTGGTCCACGAGCATTGAGAGATGTTGCTGAGCTTAGGGCTCTGAGGATTCCCACGTGCGCAGCATTGCCAGAGGGGATAAATACCCCTGGCTCCAAACTGATAAGTTCTGACTGTATAGCTGCTGTGTCTTCCAACTATGAAAATTATTTTAGGTCCAAGAAACCTAGGCACTCAAGAAATGAGTTGGATTAAAACAATGCTTCTAAAAATAACATTTAAGAAATACTATATTTAAAATCTTTAAGGTAAAACTTTGTAGATTTTGATGTAGTATAAAATTGCTTATTTTGTATATTAAAATTTCCCCATTTGGCATTCAACCTTATAGGATTTATGATAGATATGGGTGGATAGATGGGTGGGTGGATAGAATGATTGGATGGTGAATACCTCATATATATAAGGCAGGATATTGTTTGAAGTGAAAATGCCAGGCCCTTCTTCTCAAAGGCGAGACTTGAAATAGCAGGAGAATGATGAAGGCAGAAACGTTTTCTCTTGAGGGAAAATCTTACAACTTTAAGCCTTTGTTAGATAGAAGAGACCCTTCTTGATCACAGACTATTAGCCAATGAAGAGTTCTAGACAAAACTTTCTAAGGGACAGGATGGCACAAAAAATAAAATTCATTGAGAAAAGATGGGAAATTAGTTTGGAGAATGGGGATGGGCCCAAATATTTCAGTCCGTTTTGTAATGCAGCAATCTGAAGAAAATTGAGGTTCGTGATGGGGGATCCTATTTGCATTTTAGGGAGATGTTAGCAGTGATACCAAGAAAATTTAGACAGAAAATGCTGAAACATTATGCAGAGATAACAGTAAAAATAGATAGTAAGGGACAGACCTAAGGGACAGTCCTTAAGTCCAATGGAAGGTCTTGATGGATGATTGAAGGAAAGGGATGGAGGAGGGGAAGGAGTCAACGAGGAGGAGCACAGCCAGAGTAGGAAGCTGGGTGCACAGTGAGATCCTTGCCTGAGTGAATTCAGGAGAAAGGACAAGAAATTTAGCTGGAGGGGAAGCAGTCTGTATAATTTAGAAAGTGCTAATATTGAAGTCGCTGTGAAATATTCAAGCAAAGAAATGTCATATAAATTTTTGGAAATATAGATCTGCCATTTCAGAGAGAGGCCGCTGTTGTATATTTATGAGGCACCCGCAAAGTCAACAGCCTGAAGAATGGGTGAAGAGAAAAAGGGATCATTAATATTTAAAGCATCAGTGAAGGAAGCAGATCCAAAGAAGGGGAGCAAAAAGGATTGTCGGAATCCTATTAGAGGGGTCAGGTTAGGCTGGTGCTCTGGAAGCCCAAGGAAAAGCGGATGTTTAAGAAATGGGAGAGAAAATATTGGATCAAATGTTACAGAAAACAATTATCACCGTAGCCAAAAAAAGTAGCATACACTTTTCCAAATAAAAAGTCCGCATTATCAAATAAGGCAGCATCAACACATTTAGGGAGAAAAGTTTGTGATATGCCAGACAGTGGATGAGAGCAGTTGAAAGAGTGGCTTCTAGCAATTCATTCATTCATTCAGTGATTCCACACATATTTACTGATCACCTACTGCATGCCACATACTGTTAAAGACATTGGAGATATTGCAGTGGATAAAGTCAGCTCCTCTCTTGTATCCTTGAGGGGAGGAATCCTAAATTGAGGCATTTGGAGAGAATTTCATAAGTTTCATCATGAGAAGAAAGAAGGCATTGCCTGAACAGGGAGGTATAGTGAAGAGGAGGCATTTTAGGATGAGGGAAATGACTGCATATAGGGCCTAAAGGAAGAAAAGATAGAAAATAGAGAAGGGATCTCTAAGGAACCTAAGAATAAACAGAAGCCTAGTGACTGAGGGAGTGACAGCTGTTCCCTCCCCACACATGACAAACGTGCGCACAGCTCTGATGATCCTCTACCTGCAGTCACAGAAATTCCCAAATACACAAAGGCACTGGGATCTCAGGGAGGACACTGTAGGTGTCCTGTAAGCCTAACATTGTTGAGTGGGAGAGCAGCCTGGAAAGACACCGGGGGTCTGCGTGATGGGCTGCCACACACCTCAGGAAAGAAAGTATTCTTGCACTCAGGGAGAGCCCACACATCCTGCCTCAGTTGACCCATGTCTTCAGAAGCAGACACCATCACTGGGCCCTGAATCTCACACTGAAGGAAACCACATCCCAGAAAGCATCCACAGCTTAATTTTAAAGCCCTTCATTGGAATTTCAAGCACGGAGTTTAGCATATAGACGACAATGAAATCTTGAACTGATTTGAATGGACTAGAAAACTCTGATTAGCGATAACCACTACACAAGCAGGCGACGATCGAGTTAGCCACATTGTATGTAAACTTCTGTTTTTGGTACCTTATCATAAACAGACATATTTTGCTGCTGTTCTCAGAGCAGTTGCAGTAATTACGCTCCCTCATACGCGGTGCATTGTGTTCAGCAATGGTTGCTAGATTTCTCCTTTCTTGTATAGCTTTGTTTGTGTTCTCTTTTCTGTGTCTTCATCTCAATTTCTCTCCCTCCCAATAGACATCTACCTCTTCTAATAATGTATTTGAAATAGATCCTCCAATATGTGTGTGTCCTTGTAAGATATGTAGTGTTCTGCTTGTTTTTAATTTACATAAGTAATATTGTACAAAAAAATTCCGTGCTGTTTCTTACCTTTTCATCTCAGCACTATGTTTCTAAAATCCATCCATGTTGCTGAATGTACAGTCTGTCACTACAAGGCAAATTAGCTCAGATATAAATGGTAAAGAGGGGAATGATGTCAAGATAACAAAGAATTTACATTGCTTCATAAGCAATTTTCCCAGCTTTCTCTCATTTATGGCCATCAAATAGGTGCTACTGAGCACAAAACATACAAATCCAGCTGAAAGACACAAGCACTGAAGACCACAGTAGTGTTCTCAACATCCATATACCTCACATGCGTCTAGTCTTGGCTTAACCACCTACTCCATGGGTGCGTTGATAGGTGCTTCTCTTCAATCTTTGTGCCTTTTATTCCATCTCCAAATTCAGCAGGCTAAGCACTCATACTCTCTTCTACCATTTTACATTTAATTATTAAGATAAATCCTTATGTGGACCTTAATAGTTTTGTATGCATTCAAAATTTGATGTTTCTTCTCGATAGTAAATACAACACATATAGTTGTACAAACTGGGGGGCAAAATGTGCAATATACATAAAAAGCAAGTGATTTATAATTACAACGTGAATATGGATCTTAATCCAAATTAATATGAAAAATTGGAAAAGTAGACTAAAGAAACAATACAAAAAGAAAAAATAACAATGGCTAAAGAATATAAAAACATGATCAAATTCACTAGCAATAAAAAAGAAGGAAATTAAAACAATAAGAACATTTTTTAACCTTCAGATGGCCTAAAACAATCTGGAAAAGAACCTGATAAAATTACAGTATTAATAGTGGTTACTTCTAATGGGAGGGAAGTCAGAAAAGAGATGTGGGGACCATAATTCTCTTATTGTTACTCTCTACAGTTCTATGCTGTTTCATTTTTTTCACCACGAGTAGATGTTTAGGCCACTGAGTTTTTTAATATACATTTAGTAGAAAAGTCATGGAATAGTATGTATGATCAAGAAAGGTTTCATAACAGGTGTGGCTTGGGCTTAAGGGATAAAAAGGACTTGTTCCCTAGAGCACATTTGGCATTGTCCAGAGGCATTTTCAGGTATACAAGGGAGGGGTGCTCCTGACATCTAGCGGAGAGGAAACCCAGGGATGCTGCTAAACATCCTACGGTGTACAGGACAGCCACCAACACTAGAAAACCATGTGGTCCAAAATATCAACAGCCCCATGGTTGAGAACCCTTATTTCGAAAAAGGAAAGGGATGCCTGCCTCAAAGGAGAATGGCCTGAACAGAGGCAGCAAGGAAAGAATGCTGACAGTGTGAACAGTCGGCAGTGATTACACCAGTGACTCTGGAGAGCAGGGCTCAGGTGCTCTCAGGGGGGCACTCAGCACTCCATTAACACACTCCTAAGAATTTTATACTCTTCAGGGCACAAAGCAGAGGGAAATGAGGAAAACAGCGTTGAAGCTGTTTTGGTTGACTTGCATTACTTCAGACTTATTCCATTTAATTTTATACCCTGTGATTATTTAAAAGGTTTCCATTTTAATCAAGACTATTTTCTGCATTTTAGAAGTCTGTTCTGCATAAAATATCACATGTATACAATGACATTTGAGTGTCCAGTTTGATGCTGTTTTTAAAAATGGGTTACACACAAAAAGATTAGTAAATATCAAGTTCTATCTGATAAGCTGGATTAGTGAGGCCTGGCATGAGGGGGAAAATGATTAAGAGAAAAAAACATTCATTTCCAGTAAAATTCCTGCCATGAAGCGTCAAGATATGCTCTGATAAGGGATTTCCTCGCAGAAGGTGAACCTGGGAATCACTAGATCTCAAAGATTGATCAGGTTGATCATATGTCTTCCTATTTAAACCCAAATAGATATTCCTGTCATTGCAGCTCTCTTGCAGAATAAAATTTTGGTCCAGGAAGCTCTGCTAGGTTAACTGTGAAAAGGAAATGGATGTGACTTCCTTTGTCAAACACTTTTGCAGATGCTGCTGTACATGGATAATTTGATAGTGAAAAAGGTTTGCTCTGACCAAAATCACATTTTTTAATGATTTAGCCTGGGTTTTCAGTATACGGAGGATGGTACACAATCATCTACATTTTACAAAGATACTCCTCGGCTGTACCGTGACTCTCCCAAGATTTCAATTCCCAATTATCTAGTTTACTGGCAATACTGTCCAGAAAGCCTCTTTGATTTAGCAAGGTAAGCCTTGTACTTTGACAAGATGCACCAAGAAATTTCGATGTTGAGCCTAACCTGGCAGATACTCCAAGCAAATGCATCTCAATAGTCCATTGGGACCATTTGAAACATCTTCAGTAACTGGAGAAAGAAGGAAGAGGCATTCATCTCCCTTAGCATGGCAGCTACAAATGTGCAGGTTGTTAGCTCAGTTGAGCAGAGAATTGTGTTAATGAGACCAAGGTCACAGGTCTAATTCCTGGGTGGCCCACTTAATTCTCATCCGGTATGTGGCCAGAGTATCTATGTAGGTAAAACTCCGTGGGCTCAACGTGATCCAATGGGAAATTGCAGATGAAACAATTTGCAGATGAAACAAGGAAGATTACAATCTTTTCAGATGGGTTAAGAATGATGTATACAGGACTCCATTAACTAATTATTTTTTACATAGCATTTCTTGAAAGTTGATCTAAAAATCTACCTTTAAATGGTTAATCACTTCGTGGAAATAGGACATTTTTGTAAAAATAGACAATCGAATGAAAATTAAATATCCAACATATGTACTGGACTTTTGAATTATTTTCTTTTACTTATCTGCTTTTCTAGTCTTCATAGACATAGCCCAGATTGAAAAGTATTAGAAAGTAGTGCAAGAAATTCCAAATATTACACATATGTCACATTCGTTTATAGTTTTTATTTTTCATGTGTTATTTTTAAGACAGAGTCACACTCTCTCACCCAGGCTGGAGTGCAGCGGCACGATCTTGGCTCACTGCATCCTCTGCCTCGTGAGTTCAAGTGATTCTAGTGCCTCAGACTCCCAAGTAGCTGGGATTACAGGCACATACCACCATGCCTGGCTAATTTTTGTATTTTTAGTAAGACTTTCACCATATTGGCCAGATTGGTTATTGTCTTCTTAACAATGAGATGGTTCGTAGACACATTTAATCCACCATAATCTCCCCAACCAAAATTCCGTAAATAGCATACCTTGATGTAGTCCATGAACTTACATCACCTTGTAACATGTTAGAAATGCAGAGCCTCGGGCTTCACCTGAGACAAATTAATTTAAAGATCTGTATTTTGACAAGATGCCCAGGTGAGCCAGGTACATGAAAGTTTGGGAAGCACTGCTCTAATATCTAGTGAATGCTGCAATCCACGTTACATCTATAGAGTCACCTGTCCTCAGTAACCATTCTTTGATGTACCAGCCACCTGTTTTACAAGGTTGATAACAATACCTGTTATCAGCTGTTGAGTTGTTTCATGAAAAGGTTCAGAGCTTACTGGAATTTCATGTGGTATCATAGTTATCCAGATGTCTAAACCATCAGCAGGAGACAGTAACCAACAAAGGTTTTCCAGTTCAACATATTCCTTTACCTGTGAGTGAAAATCAAAGCCTGCCATTGAATATAAATAGAACATATGATGTATTTGTTGACTAACCAGATAAAATTTAATGGCTTATTTGTAGTATCATTTTAACGGCTGACAGTCTGTAAATGTGCCGTTTGGATCTGCTACACTGTGGACTGAACATTGGAAAATATTTTGTGAATGTACTCATTAGTTAATAAAAGTAGTTAATATTGAAATACTGTAGTTTTGGTAGTTTCATGCACAAGTAGCCCTTTTCAAAAGTTTAGAACCAGTGATTTCCCATAGGACAGAGACCACTGAATACATCACCTTTTAAATAAACTATTATTCAAAGATATGTTAAAAAATAATGTACCAAATATTTTAACTGTATTAGCCAAGAATGAAACAACTCTTCAGAAGAATAGAGGTTTTATTTCAATGTATCAAAAGCACTGAACAAAGAATTGAGTATTTTTAGCTCAGTACTTTTGTTTCAATATCTAACGAAATAAATGTATATGATTAAAATCTCACTCGTATTTGAGACATACAATTTTCTTTGAAATGCTGACTGTGCAGAACACATTTCTAACCTAAATTATAACTCTCTTGCTCTGTTGTCCAATTTTCAAAAATTACCTGATAGGCTTCGAAGTGTTATGCTGTGTGTGCTATGTCTTTTCAGAGATGGAAAAATACAAAACAAAGGCCATGAAAAGTAACAAGAGTGATTTCTTTGATCTAATAAAAATCAATCAAGCTGATTTTTGTTTTTCTTCTTGGGTGGTTTGTCCATTGCAAACCGTCCTTTTATCACAGGCTGGGAAGACAGCCTCCTCCTTGTTTAATCTTCTATGACCAGGTTTAGCCACACCTTTTGTCCAGACCTCTGACTCCTTGTATACTGGGATATTGATAGGCAGGAGCTAATGCTACAAACTTCCAGGGCCTGGATAAGTCCCTAAAGGGTCAACGTGGAAGTGCTTACCAAATACAAGCCAGTGAGTTACCAGGAAAGCAGACTAACAGTTAAACTGGCAGGCTAACAGTTGAGACCAGCCAGACACACCCTGCGCCGCCTTCATCTTTCTTACCACAGGCAACCACCACACTCCACAGTCATTTTCAAAAACATTGTTAGAGCAGGTTTATGCCTCTTCTGATTTGGCAAATGCTCCATATATTTACTGTGATAAAAGAACATTGTCATTAAATCCACAACAGTTGAAGATAGAAAAAAGAACTTTAGAATAAAAATGTATGACCCTTTCTCATCACAAACACAAGAACTCTGACCAATTCTCTTAGGAAAATGAAGGCAAGAGAGGGAAACCCGGACTGAGTTTCTGTGCTGATTCCAGCAAACTGTCAAGCCACGGTGGATGAGAAGTCCTGAAAACAGCCCAGCAGACCCTGACTCCTGACACACAAATGCATTTACACAACTTGAAAGAGGTTAATTTTTGGTCTTGGACCTCTGATATGATTTGAATTTTCTTAAATCAATGTTTTTCTATACACCCTGTTCTAGACCTCATATCAGAAATTTAGAGGGTGGCCAGGCATGGCAGCTCATGCCTGAAGTCCCAGCACTTTGGGAGGCCAAGGTGGACGGACAGTTTGAGCCCAGAAGTTTGAGACCAGCCTGTACAACATAGTGAGACCCCGTCTCTAAAAAAAGAAAAAAGAAAAAAATTATCTGGGCGTGGTGCCATGCGCTAGTAGTCCCAGCTGCTCAGGAGGCTGAGACGAGACAATTACTTGAGCTCAGGAGGCTGAGGCTGCAGTGAGCCGAGATCACATGACTGACTACACCACTGCAATCCAGCCTGGGCGACAGGTAGATCCCGTCTCAAATAAATAAATAATAATAAAAAAAAGAAACTTAGAGGACAAGTTTACATCTCCCTGAGGTTCATCTTTTTTCAATATACAGACAAAATCCTCTACCAAGTTTAGGCCTTTGGAATTTACCATGACTGTTTACAATTTTAATAGCTACAGGTTGTGTGAAAGTTAGCAACTGAAAAATCACCTTTCAACAGGCTCTCAAAGTGCATTGACAAACTAACTTAATATAATTGCTAAAGATAAACCTATTCCCCTCACTTACTTTTCTCCCCAGACTAAGTGTTAGAACATTCCAAGTTTACCCCAGTGGAAACTCAACTGAAGGTGAAAACAAAAAAGTCAAGATAAAGTTTATAAAAAGATTATTCATAATACCTACTACAGTGAAAATGCTATGTAAATAGTTGTTATACAGTATTGTTTAGGGAATAATGACAAGAAAAACGTTTGTACATGTTCAGTACAGTTGCAACTATCGAAAATTTTTTCCAAATATTTTTGACCTATAGTTAGTTGGTTGAATCCATGGATATGGAGAGCTGATTGTATTGAGAGGGGATACTGTTTGTGGGAATCTTTATAATCCCATGATTCAGAGCTCAGACACTAGAGGCAGATAACACTGGGTTTATGGCTTGGCCTCTACTAAGGATGTGACTTCAAATGCCTCTCCAAATCTCAGTTTCAGCATTTGTAAAATGTGGAATAATCGTATTATTTACCCAGATGATTTTGTGAGGATTAAATGAGATAATGCCTAGAAAATGCTCAATGAACAAAATTTATTGTTATTATTATAAGGCAGTAGGCTAAAGGGATCAGAGAAAAGGAGACAAATAAGATGTTACTTCTACTCTCAAAGAATCAGTAGGCAAATATGTAAACAATTAGCCATAATTGGAATAAAAAAATAAGCTATAATAAAAGAATAAGCAAAGTGTTTTCAGAATACAGATCTGCCTAGGAATATTCACATAAATTTTATTAAAGAGGAAATATTTTAGCTAAGGCTTGAGAATGAGTTAGGTTCCAATAATCAGGGCTGAAAAGTCAAGTCTACTGAAAGTCTAACCTCAAAACTTGCTGGCTACCCAGAGCCCCCAGTGAAGGTCCCTTCCATCACATTCCTACTGAACAGTGCTTTCTAAAACATACTAATCTCTCATTACCCCAATGTCAGGTCTGGGATTTTATTTTACCCTATTTACAAGCTAATAGTCTATTACTGTATCATGAAAATTGGCAGAAGAGATGAAATGTCTAGCCCAGTGACAAAAATTGTATTAATCACAACAGCACAAACAGCATGAGTATCATGTTTGCATTGATTCCCCTCGTCCCTAAGCCCTACAGGGGCAACAGAGATGGCTAAGATGGATATTTGCACACACAGCAGGTTGCATTACTGGAGAGAACAATGAGCTTGGGGAACTGCCATTTTATAGGAACTAATAATCAAACCTGCTCTTTGTCCAAAAAGGAGACTTTATCTCATCTCTTAAAGTTGCTTGCTGCAAACAGAACTCTAAGAAATGGCCTGGGTAAAAAGCAGTTGGAGCTTTGCAATCTTGGCATATGGCAAGACATGTGAGAGTGTGAGAGACTGAGAAGGACAATCTTCCAGCTGTCACTATTTTCTGAGTGCGATTTCAAATCATACTTCCTCATCGGTGTGTGCCCCAACTGTATCAGTCCACAGTAACTTTCTCCTCTGAATCCTATGACTTCACCTCTCAAACTTACTGTAACACTTGACCATAAACCTTGTTGTATTATAATAAAACTGTATGTTTCCTCTTTCCAGCAAAAAAAAAAAAAGTTTATAAAATGCATCTGTTACAGTTTTGACATAAATAAGTACTTCCAAGGACAAATGAGGTGTAATTAATATTGCTGTTTTAGTCTTTAAAATTTTTCCTTGGGAAACAAAAAGTGTTTTAAGACTTCTGATGGATCCTACTCATCACCTTTAGTCAAGAGTGACAGCACAACTTTCACAAATACATTTATTCTTTAGATTTATATCACCAAAGCCTCTGGAGAAATGCACAGACAGAAAGTTCATGCACTGCCTTTCTGACTTTTTCAGTGACATTCCAGAAAGCACCGTGGTAAAACAGAGCCTTGTACACAAATTGGAGCATCAATGTTTAATTTACATCAAAACCATCCATTGTCACTTGGTTTCACCTAATACCATTTGCTAATCTTAGTATTGGATGAGAATATAGTGCTCTAAAAACTGTGGGAAACAATGTGTCTATTTCCTAACAATGTAGAAAATCTAACATTTAGTATTATACATATTTAAATACATGTATGTCAAATTGCAGAATCAACACAAAAACCTTCAATCCTACAATTTTTAATCCAATAATTAAAAGATTTTGTACGTAGAAATATGTATGTTTTATACATATAATGGACAAAATCTAGCAAATATTTTTTACCATCCTCTTTGGCATGACTAAAATATTGATCTATAAGGTAGATAGTACAAAGCTTTGTATTTGTTATTAACCAATCTTCTTACTTTAACTGGAAATTTTTAAATCAATCACCTTTGAATTATGATGTAAGCATCAAAGATGATGTGCCATGGAACAGATGTTTATAAAATGAAACTATCTTTTAAACATCAATAAAAAGTAAATTTAAGTTCTTACAATATTTGTGATGCCTCAAAAACATGGAATCATAAAATTTTAGAGCTAGAAGACATATTCGAGTTCAATGTCATCATTTTAAAAATGAGGAATCTGAGAGCTGGAAAGGTTAATTGACTTTCTCATTCTCAAGGTCACAGAAGTTGTTAGTGGCAGAGTGGGAATTAAACATCCCAGACAATCCACATGGCCTTCCTTTCACAAGGGGTTTGGCGTTTTAACTCTGCTGCAATGATAGTCTTACAGATACACACACCTGGTTCCAATTCCGTGCTTCTACTGAGAGGAAAATAAATTGCACATAGGCCCTTTCATTATTCCAGGTCCATACTTCTGACATAACTTGGTGCCCCCATAAACCAGCAGGGCTAAGTCTGCCCCTGTAATGGACTAGAAGTCAGTCTATGAACATTGACATAAAATCGCTCTGAGGAAATATTGAAACATAGAAATCTTCCTGGGCAAGTGTCAAGGAGCTTCTAAGGTCTTCTAGTAGCATAGTGTCTGTGGGAACATCTCAGAAGCTGGGTAAAGTTACAAAGTTATCCAGCAATCCAGTTAATAGGCAAATAATAATAATTAATTAACCAACACTTTTAAGTAAAAAGAAATTCCTCAAAACCTCCCTCAGAACATCTCTGTATCTCTAGTATCTAAAAGAATGCCTGGCATTTGGTAGATTTGTTATTATACATGAAATACACATTGATGTTCATTAGCAGATTAATAAATCCAAGAATTAAAATAGGTCCACACACTAACCTACTGAAACCAGTGTGACTGGAGGCAAAGGCTGGAAGCCTTCTGGGATCTATAGCTTGGTTTATGCCTGGTAACTCAGCTGAGATAAGAAAGCCCAGATCCAGGCACCAGCAGGATTGGAAGGCTTCCTGGGATGTGTATATTGAGGAATCGTCTAAAACGGAGCACCATTAATGAGCTAAACACAACTCAAAACCAGAAGAAAAGAAAAGAACTTTCAGCCAATTGTTACTGACGTATGAAAAAGGAACGGATGCTTGGAGATCTTGACTGGCAGGAAATAAAGACATTATTTTCAATGTTCTGCATTCACATGCGTTTAGAAATAGATGTGTGAAATGTTCTAGATGCTGCACTCACCCTTCTTTCCTGCCACTACTGAATACTACTATAGCTAAGTTGTAATTTGCACAGACCATTAAATTTCTTCTTGCTCTTATGCCATATCCAGATATGGCATAAGAACAAAAAACACAGACGAGTACGAGGTAAGAAGTGAAGCTCTAGACCAGGTCTCCAAGGTTTTCGGCCACGAATCCTTTTGGCAGTCAAACGGACTCATGGTTCATGGACTCATGCTTTATGGACTCTTTGCAGAATAATGTTTATAAATATATAAAATATAAATTTAAAATTAAAAATATAAAATATTTAATATAAAGATAATGCAAATAATAAAGACAAATATAATAGTAAATATAAAAATAAAACAGACTACAAAGGAAAACATTATATTGAAACACATATCAATATATTTGAAATATGCATATCAATATATTAATGAGAATCTGCTATAATTTCTCAGTAAGTGAATGATATTTTAATATATCTACCACAACTGTGTCATGATAAAATCCTAAGGCTTTTTGCAGGAGTACCATTTCTTTCATAGTTAAAAAAAAAAATGCGGGGGGTAATTAAAAAAAAAAAAGAAAAACTTTGTGATATTTACAGGTGATAAAGTCAACAGTTACTGCTGATGCTTCTGTGGTGGGTCCGCACTGATAATTAGAGAAAATGTTCCATTTTGGTAGGAAGTAAATGAAAACAAATGTACACAATTTTTTTCAGGTTCATGGAATCCCTTAATTCTTTCCACACACTCCCCAGGAGGTGTGTCTCCAGGTTAAGAACCACTAATTTGGAGTGAGACCGACCCCGAGTTGGAAATTTAGCTCTGTCACAGGTGATCTGCGATGCTGGATAGGTTGCTTATCTTCCATGAGCTCTTCAGAATGGGGGAGAATTACGTATGACATAGAATTGTTGAAAGGAATGATGTCAGCAGCATGGTTAGCACACTGTCTAGCACATATTAAACTCTCAATGTATTATGCTTTTGATATGCAGTGGGATAATTTTTCCTCCTTGATATTTAGTCTTTCAGGATAATTTGTTTACTTTCAAGTAAGCAAGTAATATTTCTTCTTTATTGCTGAGGATTCAATTCTTCTTCATTTTAGCAACTTAATTCACAAAAACAAAACCATATCAAAGTGCTAATGGGATCAAGGTCACATGTGATTCTATCTGAGCCCTAATACAAACATTTCTTACACTAAAATTTAAAAAAAAACTTCATAAAATAAACAAAATATCAAAGCATGCTGATACACCCAAATGCATACTACTGGGGAGGAGTTGGGCATTGAATTTGAGAGCCTAAGTCCATGAAAGCAATGAGAAAACATAGTGCCTTCAGCAATAGATACCAAATGTGATGTTGCCGTTCATAAGAACTGGATGTTTGCACTTAATTCATCTAAAATTCTTAAGTCTCAGAAAAACTAAACAGAATAAAAATATCTGAGGATATGATTAAAGTTCAGCACAACAAAAGTCAGGTCAGACATACCCACCTCAAAAGCAGGTGAGAGGCTCTCTGATACCTCCAGCAGGGTGCTTAGGTGGTTCATCTGTAACCCCATTTCAAAGCATTAATGAAATTTTCACTCAACCTCGCCCCCTGCCAAAAGAGATGAAATGGGAAAGGAGGCATCATGTTGGTCGGGAGGAAAATCAGAGACTTAGAAAATAAGATTTGCTGCCTTTTTGCCTATTTAGAATATTAGCAAATACCAAATTTCCCAGACTAACTGGTATTTTTCATCAGTATTTTCATTTAGCTATTGGCTTACCCTTCTCTACACGAGTGATTCAGTTCATTTAATCAAGCACATTTTGAAGACGATTATCTGTCATTCATCTTCAACAATTGCTTATTGGTGTCAGCAACAGCATGAGATTCTGGAGGCTACAACCATGAATAAAAACTCATCTCTATTTTAGGAGCTTGTAGTTTAATGTGCATGATATGAAGCATATTCAGGATTCTAAAAATGAGCCCTAGTTTATCAACACCTAAATGTAGCCTTCTGGGACTGAAAGTACATGCTTCTGCTTAAAAAGATAATAATGTTTCTGTGAATGAATGAGTGAATGAATGAACACATGTAGAAAGAGTATTCCCAGAGATGTATGACTTGAATATATTTATGCTAAATAGATGTCTGATAAATGTATACAAAGATCTTTGCTCTGCACCAAAGAAGTGTTCCCAACATCAAAGACTCATCCAAGACCAGAGAAAGGTAATAAATTGATTAGTTGCCAGGAGAACACAAAAACAGTTTGAAAAGGAATGTTTCATTTAATTTTTATTTAGAAGACCCTCACAAATTAAAATTACCAGAGGAACATTAACTTTATTTGGGAGAATTAAAGAAGAAAATTAATAGCTTTAAAAAAAAAAGACTTAAAATGAATTGCAGATACTAGCAAAGAAAGAAATAAAGGGGAGAATGTTGGCAACCTGTGAAGTGACCTGTATCTTTGGAAACAAAACAGGAGATGGGAATTAAAAGTGTAAAGAAGGAAAGATGGCATACGGTTCCAGCATGTGGCTACCTTGTAACAGAAAGGTAAGGAAAAAAAAAAATTGAAATCAGAACCTGGGAAGAGAAACTAGGAAAATAATGGAGATATGTTACTACCCATAAAAAGAGAAGACTGCTTTATGAGGTAATAAATCCCCATCTTTGAAAGTATTGAAACAGGAGATGAGTAAACAAGGAGAAGGTAGAGGTGATTGATTTATCAAGTGTGGAGTGGGATAAGTGACATTGAGCACTTGAGGTTTATTCTTATGCCTAGAAAAGCCTATAATCCTATGAACACTTCAAAACAAAAGTAGTGTGAGGGCACACCTTGAAAGCAAAAGAGAGGAGGGAGACTCAAAAGTAAAAAGAAAGTGGAAGAGAGAGAGAGGGAAGGAGGGAGGGAAGGACAAAGGAGAGAGGGTAGGAGGGAAAAAAATAATGAAGGAAGGAGCCATCCCAAGTCCCCAGTGCCAAAGTAAACCTAGTTCCCCTTTGAAAAGACACCTGTATAAGGTCAAGAAAATTGCCAGCTGAAGTAGCACTACTAGGGAAATGGGAAATGGCCCATAAGTTGGTTTGGTGGAAGTTATTTCAGGGATAGAGAATAAGCGGAGGTTCTGATTATTATGCCACCAGAACTGCAGGAGAGCTCCAGGAACAAATTCCCCCCAGAGCCCCACCCTCAGGCTTCATAACACTAGTTTTCAACAAAGCGTTTATGGATCCCCCCGCAGCACACTAGTAAATCACACCACACCACTAACTAGTCCAATAAATGCCTTTCCTTTGCTTGAGAAAATTCACTCCTGCTGTGATTTGAACCATAGACCCTTAGATGCAGAGGAACTAGAATCAAAATGGTGATGACCAGCCCTAGAAATAGCCATTTAATCAGCTCCCTGTGTGTTTATAAAGTTGCCAAGCGGGAAAAGGTTCGTGCTTACTGAATGCATCGGCTTGAACTAATGGAATCAACCATAGTTGTGTGACTAAGCAGCTGACAGTGGAGCCAAGTATTCTGGTTTTTCCCATTTTCCATTGTCCGATGACTTCATTCAGCAACAACAGTGGATGCAGGGAGTTAACACTTTTATTTTTCTTTCATGGGGAATCCAAATTTAAAGTTTTGTTAACCTTCGAAACAATTTTTCTTTCTAGTAAGGTAATTTTTAAAAATAAAAACAGTATTTATTATAGAAACTCTTTGGAAAATGGTTCTTTAATGTTTTAGAACTTCATTCATTTTCATCAAGGATTCAAGTTCCTTTAAGAAAGATCAACACTTGCAAAATTAACATTATAAATTATACGAAAAGAGACAGGCTTGACACTCAACCAAGTAACATAGAAGCCCCTATTTCCTTATAAACTTCCATCATTTATTTTCTTTTCTCTAATTTTATTACTCTAAAGTTCTCTTTAATGTAGCTGTATTAGGACCAAGAAAATTAATATTAAACTACTGGAAGTGAAAATCAAGGTACCTCTGATTTAAGGACATTTTTTAAAAAAACTTTTTTGAATCAGTTTCCTGGCTGTTTATTATATATATATATATATATCTTAACAAGAGCTAAACTTTCTTTCAACCATTTTTAGATAATTCAGAGGTTGGAACATACCAAATGAGAATGATAATATTCTTAGTTAATATAATTTATCCTATCTCCCCAGGCCCACAATGTTTTAAAATATTTATTATTGCAATAGCAAAACAGTCAATGTAGAAGGCACTGAAGTGCACCATTGCCTTCAGTCACCAACACAGAAAGTGTGATCTCTCTCTCTCCAAATCTTTCTCTCACTGCTTTTTCCCCAAGGTCTGGTTTCTCTGCTAAGTTTAACACCAAGAACTTTACATTTGTGACACTGTTTTGATTTTTAAGCAAGCTACAAGAACTCTACAATTCGCAACTTGGATAAGTTACTGATTTTAAAGTACCAATTAGTATCCCTCAACTTCTTTGAGAATAAAAAGATTTGAAGAAAAAATGACAGTTTTTAATTGTTTCCCTTATCTGTGAAAGTCCTTTGTTTTGAAGTACAATATGAGGCTTCTAAGCATAAAAGTACTATTTCTGCCAAGGAGGAGATCTAGGTAGATGTGGAAATAGCATCAACAAGCAAATTTTGTACATTATGCGCATTTTCCATTTGCCTGGTCTTCTACTAGATTTTTAGAAAAGAATTCTGCATTAAGGAGAGACTATATGTTCACATACATTTATTAAGAATAGTAGTAAAAACTGTCAGAAGAGTCCAAAGAGATGGCACGGAAATTTGGAGAAATAAGCAGGAAAAGTTTTCCTGGGGAGGTCACGTTCCTGGGTAAGGAAGGCCAATAACTCAGATGTGACACACATGGAGGATGAGAAGGGAGTCCTCACTAATCTTGAGAATATAGTGAGACAGTGTAAGGGATCAGCCACCAGTGAATGCTCAAGCAGATTCAGGAAAATAATAATAGGCTTCCCTAATAAAGAAAACAAGTAAGTTATGATGGTACTCGGAATGTAAAATGCCATGGTGCTTGATAGAAAAGGGTTATTCAGAAACACATGATCCTTACAGCCAGGTAGAGGTCAAAAGCAGTACCCAATAAAAGAAATGCCCCACAGAAAAAAAGAAAAATCATTTTCTCTTTAAAAAAATTAAACTGGAAATTTCAAATGCCCAAAGTGTATCCCTGTGTAGAAGTCATTGTAAGATACATGTTATCTCTAAAAGAAGCAAAAAATCAGGGATTTCTGGTCATCTGAAGATGGATTTTTGAGTATAATCTATAGAAAGCAAAAATCTCACTAGTGGCAATAACTCAATAAAAAAGAACGTGTGAGCAGAAGAAATGTTGTTTTATGTGACAAGAGAAAAAGGGTTTTCTGAGATCCTGGCAGATTTCATTTTATACAGACCAAAGGATAGAGATGCTGAGCCTTTTGTCTGGGAGGGCAACATAATCCTTAAGGGTAAAGATACTGTTTACGTGTCCTGGCCAGAGGGGATAGGTTTGAGATTCTCCATCTCCCTAGGTCAAATTGTACCCCTGGTTAACTTCTTTAATTTAAATTGGTGTCCTTGGGAAAGGATATTTGAACTGCAGGTAACAGTACCAACTTGTAAAGCTTGCCACTGAAAATTTATGAATTTGCATTCTCATGTATTCATCAGCTTCTCATAAATGGTATTGCTAGTCCCTAAAGGCTGATCAATACTTGGGACACCAAAAATTAAAACTGGGTCTCACTAAGGTACTTTTTCCACCATAAGGCTTGTCTAGGTCACCTGTCCACTCCAGTCTCTGCCATCTTTGTAATATCATTCTTTAACTTCATCAAAGGCTTGGAGAGGCAAAGCCTATTAATGCTGCGTGTGCATGTGCTAGGTAGAATGATGCTCCTATCCCCTGCAAGATCCTCACCTTCTAATCCCTGGAATCTGTGACTGTGTTAGATTACATTGCAATGGGAATTTGAACTTCGGATTGAATTAAGGTTGCTAATCAGATGACCTTAAGATAGTGAGCTTATCTTGCATTATCCAGGTGGTCCAAGGTAATCCCAAGGATCCTTAAAAGTGGAATGGAAAGGCAGATAAAGAGAGTCTGAAGATGTGGCAAGGGAAACAGAAATGTTATCTTGCTAACTTTGAAGATGGAGCAAAAAGCCATGAACTAAGAAATGTGGGTGACTTCCAAAAGCTGAAAAAAGCAGAGAAACAAATTCTTCCTAAGACCCCAGAGGCAATGCAGCCCTGCCCACACATTGATTTTTAGCTCAGTAAGATTCCTACTGAGCTTCTAGCCTGCTGGAAGATAATAAAGTTGTACTCTCTTGAGCTACCCTACTGTGTTTGTAGTAACTTGTTACTGCAGCAATATAAAACTGATACACCCTGTATCCAAGTAAAACTTCATTATGATTCCACCTAATATGAGATGTGAAGAGATTGCTCTAGCTACTGTTGGTGATTAAAACCATAAGCATTCAAAGTAGACAAACACTAATTCATATCCTAATGTGGGCCATGTAACGGTGTGAAGAGTAAATTATTTACTCTCCAACCCTCAACTTCATTATCCATTAAATAAAGTGAGAATCTACTTCACAGATTGTTGTGAGGATTTAATAAAGTTTTCCAGTCCAGTAAAAATGTGTTTCACACTCATACATGCCAAAATATTTGATAACAGGAAGGTATGCAACCATTTAAAATACTAGTTAGAGCTTCTATTACACGTGGGAGCTATAACAATGAACAAGGCAGACACGTAAAAATAACCATCTCGCAGTAATATCCTGTGATAAACCCTTAACGAGAGTACATGAAGCTCTGTTACCACATAGAGGGCACTTTGGCTGGATTTAGGGGTCAGAGAACCCTTCTTAGTCAAAGTAAATTCTAAATGGAGGCCTAAACAATAAAGAGAAAGTAGACAAAAATGGGTGAAGGAATAGTGATAGCAACAGGAGACAGACAAATGCTTAGGCAGACAGGGACAGGTCCCTGGTCAAACCCGACCTTCAAGCCAAGGACAGTTTAAAGCCTGAAAACTGAGCTGCCAGTTCACAATACAGTCCAAAACTGGAGTGAGAACTTCCATCCCTTCTTGCCCACTCTCTCTTGATTGGTTCCCTGTAATGATACCTTTTAACTAATCTAATGGTGACTTTTCCAAGACTACCCACGGACCAGTCAGCACACACTCCTCCATTCCAAGCCCATAAAAACCCCAGACTCAGCCTCACAGATTGCTACCAGCTTTTGGGTCCCCTCTCAATGCTGAGAACTTTCTTTCTGTGCTTAATAAAAATCTCCTCTGACTTACTCACTCTCTGGTGTCCACATACCTTATTCCTCTTGGTCACAGGACAAGAACCTGGAACTAGCTGAACTATGGAATGAAACAGCTGTAGCACTCCTGCTCACGAAGCTGCAGGTGGAGGGAATAAAAGAGCTGTAACACTCCCTCCTGCTCGCTGAACAATGGGAGAGAAGCAGCCACTGGGTGCCACTCCCTCCCGCTTGCCCATCTACGGAGTGAAAAAGCTGCCACAATAGTGGAAGTGCATTCTAGATAGAGAAAGCAATATGATGAAGAGCATGGTAGCTTGGCATTCAAGAGAATTTAAAATAACAATAAAACAGGTGCATTTATGAAGAATGCAAAGACCAAAACATGAAGTGTCTTTTATCATTATAGCCATGTGGGTTTATTGCAAAGTTTTAAGTGAAGAACAGATACTGATCATATTTGTATTCTAGAAAGAGCATTCTAGCCACAGGTTAAAAAACAAATTTGAAAACCTAGAAGGATGTAAAGGCAATAGAAACCAGTTGGGATACTGTTGTTACAATGCAGACAAACTACTTACTATTATTACTTTTGTCATCAAGCATATAAGAAACAGGAATGAATATGAAAGAATAAAATGAGATGAGCACATAAAAGCAAATCCACCTACATGTGTTTTATCTCAAAAAATCATTGTGCAGCTGCACAGAATAGCAAGTGTAGAGAGACAAGAAGAGTCTATCTGCCATTTACAGGCAAGGGAGGGAGCAGGGCCGGATGAAGGCACACTGTGGTGCAGGGCAAGATCTCTGACCCAACAAAAGATGAGACCATCCTGGTTAATTGTAAACTCTAAGTCTTACATTACTGAGTTCTCCCAGGAGAATTCTAATGGAAAGTAGACAACTACTGGGTCTCACCAAGGTTACCTGTTCTTCCATAAGGCTCATCTAGGTCATCAGCTTACTCCAGTCTCTGCCATCTTTGTAATATCATTCAACTTAAGCCAAGGCTTGGAGAGGCAAAGCCTATTAATGCTGTATGTGTATGTGGTAGGTAGAATGATGCTCCTATCCCCTGCAAGATGCTCATCATCTAATCCCTGGAACCTGTGAATGTGTTAGATTACATGAATAAGGAATTAGGACTACAGATTGAATTAAGGTTGCTAATCAGATGATTAGATGCAGGATGTGACTGATCACAAAAATATTCCTGGAGAAATTTTGGCCTTATAGGAGAGAGAGCCATCTTAGGAAATATCACTCACTCAAACCCACAAATATCTCAAAACCCTGCCTTATTCTGAGCCAATGTGGAGGAGTGAAGGCTCTGTCTCATTGGGCGTCTCTCCACACACAGTAACCTAAGACCTAGTGGGAAAATGAGTGTGATGGATGAAGGATCTAGGAGAGGCAGTAGAAGCTATGTATGTCCAAGTGCCCAGAAGAATGGGAGCAGGAAGAGATAGGACCAGGGCATTGCACATGACAGTGCAGGGCTTGCCAGACTGCCTATGCAGGGAATTTGGCAGAAAAAGTCCTCAGACTTCCAACAAGAAAACCTTGATGCATCAGTGCAACCTTTCTACATCTGTAGAAATGAAAAAGAACAAGTTATTTACAGCAAACTATGAACCAACACTATAGAATACAGTAAAGGGTAATTTTCATTGTAAGAGTAAAATTGTGACTGTCAGATATAAAAATGAACACATTAAATATATTATTTATGAAGAAAGTGGTGAGGTGTTACCACCAATTCAAAGGAGAAACAAAAAAGACAAATGTATAGATTAGGAATATTAAAATGAATGTACAAATGAAGACAAATCTGTTCTCTTCCGGTCAGGGGAGGGAAATCAATTGAAATGTCTCCACTGGACAGAATTTGTCTACAGACAGGAGTCAGGGTTTCGTGTTGTTTTGGCGGTTTTCTGTCAGTTACTGACATGCTACAGTGTTATAACATAGCTCCCATGGAATATGCTTTAGGCAATGCATAGTTTTTCACTGGAGCTTAAATCTTCCTGAGTGCTTTGACTGGTATTTGTCTTAGTGACTTACCAAAAGCAAGCTTGTAGATGGTCCTAGAATTTAAAACTAAGAAGCCAATCTCCAGGCCATCTGCTGAGGGCGATTAGGATACTGAGGAGGTCCGAGGAGCTAAGTGATGGCATCCAGAGTACCTTGCTTGTGCATCTGACAGGGAAGCTCACTGCTGTAGCACGTTTCTGAAGATCTGCCCTTTAATATTTGATCCCACACCCTACCTATGCAAAGTTCCTTATTTCTAAGTTCATTGCCCATCTCCCACCTGCAAAGCAGGCTGTAGACCTTAAGGATGTCTCAACCTGCTCTCCAGTCCTGACACCACCCAGATACTACTAAGCCCAGGTCTAGAAGATTCCCAGACACTGAGATAAAATATGAAAAATCCCACGCTCTGCTTCTTTGTCCATAATACCTGGTGCTGGATCTATGTGGCATTTCCAGGGACAAGACCCAATCCACCCCAATCTTACTGAGGTTACAAATGTTAGCAGAATTCTAATTTAAAGAAGTCTGACTACAGTATAGCAGTGACTGGAGCTGCTTACAGACTGGAGAAGCTGGAGAGCCTGCAGCAGGATGTGGGGAGTTTGTCCCAAAGAAGAGAACAAGGAGCATGGTGGGGGAGAAGAATTAAAACAGTAACTTCCACATGAGGCTTATGAGAAAGCATATATTTTAAAACTCCAGGGAACTCCCCGAACCTCGGATAAGAACAAACAATCTGCCAATATGTTGTTTCAAAGGCAGAGGATTAAAAAAGAACTGCTAAGTCTAGATTGAGAGGGAAATGTTGCCTCTAGATGCCAAAAGTAATTGTAACACAATATGGGATAAACATTAGGAAGCTCCCAGAAGCAATTTTACATATGCACGGTGGTCATTTCAAATCATGTAGATGGAATGACAAAAAACTGCTGCAAGAAATGCGAATATAAAATATCTAGACCAAGAGATTTTAGTATTTTCAGATGTTGATGGTTACACATGATTTTTTTCCAAAATGGCTTTATCTACGTTAAAATTGTCTTTCAGCTGAAGTCAAACAAAATAAAGACAAAAGTAATCTGTTTTATGAAATCTTACAACAAAGACATAGCTACTTGTCTTCCAGCTTGGAATCTGAATGCACTATTTGTTAATGGAAAATCCATTATGGCATTTGGCGATAATGCATTTTGTTAAAACAAATGAGAACCCTTCCCATCTAACATCACTCGCTCAAAGTTAGTCTAGAAATTTTACATATATCAACAGAGGCACATCGTAAGCTGACATGTCATTAAGTCATAGAGAGCAGGAAGACAAACAAATATTTGTTATCACTGTGTGTCAGCCACTGACTAAGTGTTCTGTCTCTTATCTTATTAAATTGAGTCAACTACACTTTCAGATACAATCCAAGGTGCAAACAGAGGAAGAGGAAGAAAAAAAGAAACTCAGAACTAAATCTAAATAATTATGCTTGCACCAAATAATATAGCCATAGAGTTTGGATCCAAACCTGATTGTCTGAGACACTCACTCACTGGTTTAGATGATGAGAGGAATCCAATTGGGTTATTTTGCAGAATTTTTTTAAAGTGATACTACCTTATTAAACCAAGATTATATTCTAAGACATGTTTTACTATACTTGCTCAAAAATATTTTTCAGCACCTACTATATGCTGGATATTGTTCTAAGTTCTGGGAAAACATCAACAAACTAAACAGAAAAAAAAAAGAATGTTGAGTCCTTCTAGATTCATATCTTATAAGAGAAAGCATTTTGTTCATCTTGTATTAAGGTTTTTTGAACCTCCCTACGGAAGGAAATCAGAGCTAGGAATATTATGGTTAAATTAGGAAATATAGTATCACCACACTTAGTAATACTGTTGTCCCAGCAAAACAGACCATTTCTTACGTGACTTTAGCTTGTGTGTGTGAGTGTGTGTGTGTGTGTGTGTGTGTGTACGCGCTGCAGTTCTGCTGCCACATTGTAATGGAACATGCAAGAGGGTCCATGGCAGTCCTACAGGATGCATTCCAGCCCCAAATCCATCACTTAGCAGTCCTACACAAATCATTTTAGCTCTCTAGACCCTAGTTTCCTCCAGCTGCAAAATGAGTTACTAATACCTCCTCCACAGGGTGGGTGAGGGAACTAAATGAGTTCACATACAGAAAGCACTTGGCGTAGTACAATACCCTTGCAAGTTTAATCAATACTGTCAGGATGTAAACAAGGACATGAGTTACTGCTACTGTCCATTTAGTCATCTTTTAAAACGTCAATATTTGTGCAATACTGTTAACGTTTAATACTGATGTTACACAGAAGTCTGGTTAACTCCCCAGGTCATGCTGGAGGATGGAAACAGAAGTAGAACTATGTGATACATACCCACGAAAACAAAAGAAAATAACATGCATGCTTCACATCTCTAATGTCTAATGTTCGTAATTACCTTGTTTGGCCTGCATTTCACAGAACAGGAAACAAGAGTGATTACTATAGCTAAAGTCACACAGCTCTTCAGCATGTAAATGTGACTCTCCATCCTTGTCTTTTTGACAGTGATACTTAGATGCTTCCAGCAATGCCATGCTCCTCTCCTATATAGCTAATAGTTTTGTAGCATCCTCCTATACTGACATTTGAAAATGTTTTTCCCTTCTATTCTGAAACTACCCAATGCCCCAGTCTAAAAGTTTTGAGCCAATCTGTGAAAATTGTTTCTGTCTGCAGCAGACCTAAGGGTCCCCAAATCCTCACTCCACTTGGGGCATGTATAATACCATCTCTGGGGCTGACGTAAGTTCAGGATAAGTAGTGCTATCTTTGTTCTCTAAACAATTTTAACCTACTGTGTCTTTGTGACTCATCTGTGATTGTCTGAGACCAGTCTGTGGGTGAATAAATGAGCAAATCAATGGATGAATTGCATGTGATTAGTTTAGAAATTGTTGATCAGCCATTATTCCAGATACTCCTATTCCTGATGTCCACTCTTGCTGCTCCCAGTCTCCACAGGTGGGTCAACATCTGGACTTCGCACCAGCAGAGCTTACTTCTTAAAATACAGGAAGAAAAGAATGATGACTGTATGCACTTTCAAATACGTTATTGTTTCAATGACTCTAGTGTAATGTAATTTTGTAAAATATATGCAAGCATATATTTTGTACATCAAATTGTAATTCAGGAAAAGTTAAAATACTGAGAATCACATGATTTTCTTTGAGAACCATCATATCAACCTTCAGATGTGGTCATTTACAAGGCAACCCACATACTTCAGTTTGTATGCATGGGATTCACCCTGTCTACCTAGAGAATGACACAAACATAATGAGCCTCACCTGGAGGACATTAGGTCCCCTCCAATGGACTTAACCATGTGACTACCAGTCATGTATAAGTCTTAAAAATCTTGTGGATTTTGTTATTTTACCCATTCTGTTTATAATCAGTTTGAGTTTTTAATTTGATTTTGAAGTTGTAGTTAATCAAAAGATGTTTTACTTTTAGTACTACATTTTCATTTCCTTCCAGCCAACACTGCAATAACTGAAGTTTCAGCAACTTATTCCTCATTAAATGCCCATTACAAACACCTTCTCCTCTGTGTGTTTTGGATGATTGCTTGTATTTCGGATTGCCTTTTTAGAATACTTACACTTTTTCACTGATAATCATACTTTGTTTCCTTTTCATAGGAAAGTTGAATTTTATTTTTCTTATTTTGTTTTCGTTGTCAACATTCCAGATTGGGTTTTATGTAAATGCTTCTTAGAAAATATATAAATATTACATCAATATCCAAAAGAGCAAAAAATTTATTCCAATAAAACAGTACTAATATACGTAGCATTCCAGTTCTCTTTTACTAGGCCTCTAGGTATGGTAGGGAAAAAAAATCCAGCTCCAGAGTTGGCATAATCTATATTAGCTTAAAATATTAATAATTTAGCCCAAAGGTCAACTTTTTAATAGAAAATACTTGGTCGTTCCTAATAAAATATTTAAAGAGTGAAAAATACCTGAAATAAAACATTTTAAAAGAATTAGTGATAACTTTAAAGTAATCAGCATGCTCTTCTCCTTGGGGGCCAATATTCAGAAAAAGCAGTTCATTTTATTTTATTGACAATATAGAGATATTTGGCAGGTTGTGTATTTTTCCCCTATTTAATTTTTTGAAAATTTAATGTTGAACACCTGCCAGATTGGCAGCACTGGAAGTCTAAGTTACTGTGTGGAATTGGCTCTCCATCAAACTGTGTTCCTCAGGTTGGGGATGCAGGTTTTTGTGAGATTTTTTTTTTTCTCCTACCTTAATTACTTTCCCCCTACAGCACAGCCATTAATGAATCAGAGACACCACTAGAGAAGAGATTGATCCACTTCATCCCTGGTGAGAAATAATACTGATTTCTTAGTATTATGGGAGAATAATTTCAACTGAGAAAGAAAAAAAAGAGTTGAAATCAGGAAAAAAAAAAAAAGATTCTTCTCTCTAAGAAAGATAATAGATCATGTACTCCTGGTTGTTAATACCATTTAATAGGCTGTCTGCATAGTTTCTAACTCTATCTGAGTAAATCACAGGAAATGCCTGAGCCTCATTGAAGATCCTGCTTATTCCCCTACAGAAATGTTGACTGCATAAAAGGGCCCTTGAGGTGCAATACAACTCACAGCTATGTTTGCATCACTTCTAACACACGCTACCCAGGTGATCAACTATTCTTCCAGGGAAAAGAAACTTTATATCCCCTAAGTGAGCTCATTGGAGAGATAAATATTCTTTTTATTGAGTCAAAATGTCGCTTCTTCCTAACTCAGACCCTAAATGGTGCTGTAGTCACTGGAGCTAGTTCCATCCCTTAGGCCCAGTTCCTGGGAAATTCTTGTGCTAGATTTTAGACCTTCTTCATCTTTCTAATCAAATCAAAGTTAACACAAAAATAATCATTCTCATAAGTTATTGTTACTTATGTCTCTAGGCCTGTCTCCAAGTGACCCCAAACTAAATGACAGTAGTTCATATTGTGAAAGGGATGATATTGAATGATACAAAATCCTGGATTTTGCAAGAAAAAGAAATTTTCAGTTTACAATTTTAAATATATAAAATCCCCCAAATAACTTTGCTCTAAGAAGTGCTGACCATAACAAAACACAATAAAATCGTCAGTCCGGACAGAAAAGCTCCTTGTTCTAAAACCCAAATAGGCAATATCACATAAAAACCACCTCAGATGACTTTTTCTGCCAGACATAGGTCAAACCAAAAAAGCATATATATTAGCCAAATAGAAATTAATAGAAACCATTGAAAACGGGCTTCTGTTTGTACTCAGGAGAGCTCACAGAAAGGGGGAGTGCATGAACAATTAAGGGCTAATTTTCTGGTGTCTCAACTATTAACATTTACACTCTTTATAAAAAGTGTCATAGTCAATAAACTATTGCAAAATGATATGCATGACAGTTGCACATTTTTGTCTTGTAATACATGTTGTTGGTGATTAAAAAATTCAGAGGAGTGACAAATGTTAATGAATTCTGCATGCCATAAATAGTGAATTACCCTAGAACAAATGCTGAAGAGGAAAGTGACAGAGAATATGAGATTAGAATGGCATATTTGGAGAATGTGCATAATAGTCTATCTCCGTCTACTGATTCAGGCACCAACTGCAATCAGTTGCTTTAATGCAAACATGCCTAGGTGTCTTCTATCCTTTGAAAGTCACATTGTCTGCTGCCAAGAAACTTATTGCAAATTCCATTTCTCTATGCCAAAGAATGACCAACCCTCTTGGAAAATAAAGCAAAAGTTGGTAGGGAGGCAGTCTGAGTGGAGGAAGCAGTTTCTGCAGCTTTCCCAGGTAAAAGCACTTCATCCTGGATTTCACTCCACCTGAAGATAGCTGCAAATATGTATGAGACTTGTTGTCATAAAGCAGCCGGACTCCTATTCCACCAGCCAGTGCTCCAAAGGTGGTTACGTCATTCAGGCTTTCCAACTGTGGTGTCAAGATAAACCTCTGCATTTGAGAGACCGCATGCTTTCAGTGTTGGTCTGCACGCTCCCACATTTTGCGGAAGCACACAGTTTAGAATGAACTTACGTACAGCAGTGCTTTTTATAATAAAGCATGTCAAGTTCATTTAGTTGAAAATTACATTTGTGGCTAAATGTGATCATTTCATTTTCTTGAGTTTATAAAATCTTTTGATCTGGTTGATTCAAAAATGCTGAGCAATATAAATATACAAAATTTTCCTGGATTCAATAGTTTCCCCTGTTTCTAACATTATAGGCAGGAAAAGTTGATGTGAAGGTAGCTATGTTTAATATGTTGTATAAAGCGATGTATGTGGGAGATTTGTAAATGAAAATAATACAATCATTTTTCAGGGTAGTTTTCTTTTTGGAATATTTAAAACTTCATTCATCAACAAGGGGATATTTTTTAAGGCTCAGTTTCATTTAGATGTGGAAACTCCTCTCTAAATAGGGACAAAGAAAAATGGTTTTAAAATGCTATGTATGTATTTCTTTAAGAACATTTCCTTTTTTCTCAATGAGGAAGCTAATTCAGACTCAGAGACAAAGATAAGTAAAAATAAGTTCCCATTTACTGAAGACCTCTGTGAGAAAGCCACTTCATTTGCCCTGTCATTTATATGAGCAGTATTTTAACTAAAATAAACAGGACAGTTCTTGTGTCTCTTCCCTATACCTATATATCTTATGTTTCTAACTGGGACGAAAAAAGTATCATAAATATAAGTCACAGAGAAAAAAAGGTCTGCTGGTGGCTGATGAGAAGGATTTTAATACGACCCTGCTACAGATGACTTCCTATGAGCTGACCAAAGTCGTGTCTGGAAAAGAGATAATAAAACAAAACAAATGCCTAGAAATTAAAGCAAGCAGGACAAAAGTAGAAAATTGAGTTTCCACAAAAATCCAAGAAACCCCCACATGCATATAATCTACTCCTTTGCTTTGTCTGAAGGTTCCCTGCTTGCTCTTAGAAGCTGCATAAGAAGTCAGGGATATTTACCATTACTCAATAAGCCAAGCACCTTTTTACCTAAATTGGATCTTCTAAGTTTCCATCCAAATGAAACAAGCACACTAAAAGAATTTGCTTCTGAAAGGAAGTTGAGTTTAATATTCCATTTTAGTGACTAAGTAAATCATACAAGGTCTTATAAACAAAGCAAGTTTATTCCCAAGAAAGAGATTATAAAATATAACACCGTCTTTTGGGAAGCCATTTACCTGATTCAGACAACTTTAGCACAGTCTTTACATCATTGAACCTTAAATGTCTTCCCCTAACTCTGTTTATGTTCAAACAGGCATCTGTTTTTCAAGTAACCAAGTAAACATAACCTGCTCATGTGAAAGCTATTGACTTCTGTAGCTAATAAGCATTACACAAACCAAGGAAAATGGTAAGGTTATGACAAATGGCATTCTGTTTCCTTTAAGATATGTTATGATATACCAAAATAATTGCCAATACCATACTTGACACACACAATTGAGGATTTTCCAAACATTTTTACTATATTTATTTATACCAAATGCATCATGTGGTATATTGATTTGATTGTATAGGCAATTTCCCCTACAAAAACTAGAATCAAGGAAAAAACACTCCATCAAAATTACAAACTTAGGAAAAACAAACATGGAAATACATTTGAAGTAGTGGTCTTTAAAAAATAAAATGTCCTGTATGAAACTCCAGGTTGGATATAGAAATTTGTTCTGCGAGAACTATATAGATGATGTCAGAGTGCCTGAACCATAACCAAAAAGTTCACAGCTAGGATCAATTGTAAGTAATTGATTCTCTCACTTGCATTTGTCAATGTGTGTGTGAGCTCACTATCAATGAGGTAAGTAGCATGGTCTACATCTCTAACAGACTAAAAGCAGCTCCTTAGGGCCTCTTGAATGACTATGTGTGTGTGAACAAGTACAAGTGAAGGGTCTTATAAGATACCAAGCATTAACATGTCATGGTTTTGAGGGGGGTTGGTTTGGGGAGGTCTTTTGGGGGGTTATTCGTGGAGGTTGGGCATCATGGCTGAGTTCTAGTCAGCACTGGAGTGCTGACAAGACACTTTGGCCAAAGTGTCACATCCCATTCTCTTGGCCTTTCCCAAATTCATTTCTCTCTCTCCCAGAGAGATTCACTGAGCAGTTAAATATCATGCTTAATAGCCCTCTGACATAAGAAAGAGATTATATTTAATAGGTCTGAATATCCTTTTTCCTATCACACTTAGCATTTCACAATTCGAGAACTTAATTGGTTTGCAAAGGTACAGAAAAAGAAAGTGATTTCTGGATTTCATACATAGTACTTTCTTGCCCCCTACTGGAAAATGTGAACCTAGCATACTAAGAATTCTAATTTTAAAGTGTTTTCCGATTGATCTTTCCTATAAGCCAGTTCACAAACCCATACACACTTCAAACAAGAATAAAATGTAGTAGGTGTAGAAGAAGTTTAATACCATTAACTATGCATTTTATTAAAAAATAATGAACTTAAGAAATCCAATTTACTTTTAAAAATACCCTCAGGAGTATAAAAGTCAATTTTCCAATTGCATAGTAAAAGTAAATCCACCATATCAAGGTGAAAACTGGTACAATTATTTGTAAATAGAGCTTAAGGGGAGTTTAACATTAAACTGGATTTGCAAAGATTATAAATAAGTATGTTTTCTGCTTTTTAAATATTATTCATGACTTCTTGATCATCAAAAAAATAATTCCATTAGAAAGGGTATTTCAATATTAGCTTTATTTTTGAAGGTACACATGCAGTTTTTCTTGAGAAATATTTTTAACACAGAGAACCTGGGGCCCCTGGACCACTTTTTGATCATTTCTTCTGCAGCAGCGAGTTATGAACATCCTTTCGCTGGAATGATGACCACCACTATTTCTTGGATACACATTTTCGCTTTTGTGGTTCAAGGCCTCTACATTCTTTTATGCAAATCCAGCTAATCATGAATTGCAACCCATGCAATGATTAATGTTCTTTGACAACATTCTTTTGTCATCCGATCCCAGTGATTGTGAGGTCCATAGTCAGAATGACCAGCCCTCAAAAAAAGAAGAGGCCATTCTTTGCGGGGCACACTGCTGGGATGTGCCTCTGGCTTCTCATGCCTCTTTCAGTCTCTGACACCCAGGAGGGAACTACTTCTGGACTGAAAAACTGAAAGAGCCTCTGAAAGAAGCTCTATGGGGAACTTCTCCATCATCAGCCACATGGAGCTTTTCACTCAGTGACCCAAATCATTCAAAGGACAGGTCACTTCCATGGTAAGGCAGGAACGCCTCACAAGGGCAGGCAGTCACACCCAATGAAGAAAAAGAGCTTCCCCTTTCTGGCATCTCTCCTCCAACACGGAATGTCTTCAAAGGCCAGTTCTTGGACAAGAGCCAGATAACAAGACAAGTGCTGCTCACAAAAGGCACCGAGCAGATATGACTATAACCAGACCTTTTTTGTTCCTCCTAGCCCTTGATTTCAGTCTACAGAGGGCTCCACGTCTCCTCGGGGTGGGAATTACCTGGATTCCTTTCATGCTAAGTGCTACTCCTCAGTTCCAATTCTTTTCATGCAAAGGCAGAGCCAGCCAGGTGAGACAGAGGGGATTATCTTTGACGATGGTCTTTGAAATCCATATTACAAACATCTGCTCTACTCTGGTGTATTAGGCCATTCTCAAATAGCTATAAATACATACCTGGGACTCAGTAATTTATAAGGAAAAGAGGCTTAATTGCTCATGGTTCCACTGGCTGTACAGGAATCATGATGCTGGCTTCTGCTCAGCTTCTGGGGAGGCCTCAGAAAACTTACAACCATAGTGAAAGTTGAAGGGGAAGCAGACATCTCCCATGGCTGGAACAGCAGCAAGAGAGAGCGGAGAGATGCCACACACTTTTAAACAACCAGATCTCATGAGGACTCACTATCACAAGAAGAGCCCTACATGGATGGTGCTAAACCATTCTTAAGAAAAGCACCCCATGATCCAATCACCTTCCACCAGGTCCCACTTAGGCCCCACTTCTAACACTGGGGATTACAATACAATTCAACGTGAGATTTGGTGGGGACACAGATCCAAACCATATCATATGACAAATATCCTTTCCTGTTGGTATACTTTAAAATGGCAGCTTTCCGGGGGTCGGGCAGAGGGTAGAAATTCAGAGTGTTAGCATCTTAGAATGCCGAAAAAGGTTTTGAACCTTTTAGGACTAAGACAGTCACTTCAGTTATAGGTACCAAAAATGCTTCCACAGAAAAATTAGCTGTGGTATCAAGAGCAAATGCCAAATCTCCCGGTTGACCTCTATGTGATCTGCTTAGAATGAGCATCTTCCAAATTTTTTAGCAAACAAAAATGTGTATTACCAAGCTCTGGTGAATAATTCCACTCCTTCCTTTACAGTAGTAAGGGTTAGAAACTGGGGACCCTAAGAAGGGAATGACCCATGTTGAACTGAAGTGTGAATAAACTTAGTTCAGTGATGATCCTGCCCTATGTCCTGCGACAAAAGAAGTAACGTTCAGTTGTATACCAATTTTGAAAGCATCAAGAAATCATCAGAAATCTATCCCCTAGTCTCACTCTACTCCATTGGGAGTTAACTGCCAGGATAACTTTTGAAGATAAAAATCAATAAGGCAAGGTCATTGGAGTTTTCCCAATCATTTTCCTCCTGATTTGCCTTCCTGGGTATCTCCTCAATGTTCACTGGTTCTGTTTTAAGAAAAAGGAAACCAGCATGGTATGATGGTCATTAAATCAAGTCATTTACATACCTATGACTCTGGTTGAAATATATTTATTAGTAGATATGGAGTTAATTTTACAATATCTCTATATAGGTAAGCTGATTTCATTATCTGAAATCGGAGGGAAAGTTTGCAGTTCACTCTATCCTCAGGATCCTCTAGGCCTATTTTTGAAAATTTAAGATACAGAACTATTAAGTATTCAAACAAGCATTTTCTCAGACCTGAATCTGTTTCCTGAGAAAAATTTTAGCCTACCTTCAAATACAGGGAGGAAGAATCTACATGCAAAAAGAAAAGTCTTTGCTAATCTTCCCAAGTACAAATCAAGAGAACTATCCACATTTCCACTATCTAAATACATAGGACAGTGAGATTGCCTGGGACAGAGCCATGGCCATTCGCAGCCAGTTGTCAGTAGACAGGGAGCATTTCTGGGTGTCACCTCTCCATTGCTTTGGGATTCCTGATACAGAACACACAGAGGCTGCAAGAAGCCTTTCAGGAGAGGGGGTCCTCAGTGTCATCGCCTCAACTTGTATGCATTGTCTTTACAATAAGCGACACAGAAACTTTCACTTCCCGTTATCTCAAAAGATTTTAATCTCGAATCTTCGGCTCTTCAACTCCTGTGGAAGCTAGGCTGAAGTGGTTGATTTTCCAAGAGCCTATGGTCTTTAGCCCTGTAGTATTCCCCCTTACAAGCCCAGTTCTGATTCTCAAGAAAGCCACACTCGGGAACTAAATAATCAAACTTCATCAAACTCTCCCATTTGCAGTTGTATAGACAAGCCCCTCACAGTTGCTCCACACAATAGTTAGGTGAGGGAACACAAGAAGTAGGTAGAAAAGGAACAAATTTAAATGGCCTCAAATTTATATGTTTTAGTTGATATGCGAGGCCTTTTCTACAAGCCCGGAACCTCTGCCCTCTGTCCATTCTGCTGTGTCTCTCAGTGTACCCTCTAGTATATAACGTAAGAAGAAACCGGTAACTACTTAATAGACAACCTGTTTGTTCACTTACTAACTCTCAATTTCATCTTAAAGGCTCTCTCTCATTATGGTTTTTTGATTCTTCCTCTTTGGAAGAATTGGTGTTGGAGTTAGGCCATTACTTTAAAAAATAAAGTAACTGTGGCTTACTTCAAAAAGAAAATATGAATAACTAAAATGAATTTTGATTTCTTTTGACTGCACAAATTATTTTGAAAGCTAACAGCTCTGCACATTTTTAAAATAGATTCAATCATTCAAGCTCAATCACAAATTTTCTACCCCATAATAATTTCTAATCATTTCACAGTGCACACACACTGCATCTAAATGCCTTCTTCCACATGTCAAAATAAAATTCATATCTATTACCACACCTCTGAACGATCAAATCATTCAAAAGGAAGATCATAAAATGAAGATACATGGAAATGATACGTAATGCCACAATAGAATGTATTCTGCAGGGGTGAGCTTGCCAAACTCCAGCATCACACTTTTAATTCAACAGTATTTTGCCTTTGAAATAATTTATTTTTCTCTTTCTAAATACATTGTAATATTTACAACTTAAACAAATCTTTGCTTGAAAGACAACAGCCATACTTGTACTGAAGATAATATCACTTTTGGGGATTATCTGTATGTTTAACGTTGTTAATATCATTATGAGAGTCCCTCCATCCCATTGATAAGGACACTGCAAAAATTCATGCAGAAGATCAGATTGCAGAAAAAATTACTTATCTACCACAACCAGAAATAACTCATTAGTGAACTTAAAATCTTGAAGACTTGAAGACAGAATCATCTATGTACACTTTTCTTCTAAGAAATGAAAACTATGAAATGAATGAGTCCTGTCACACTTCCCCTATTCATAACCTCAACCTTGTAAACACAAAACACACACAGAAAACTCCCAAGCACACTCTAACATATACAACACACACACCTACATTTACACACACCTAGACTCTCATGCACACACATGCACATGTACACACACGCCCCTACACACATACATGTACGTCAGGAAAACCCAGACGGTTTAATCAGAATGCCAGTATCATAGGACTGTCTTGCAAAACACCTTTATTCTGGGCCCCACCTTAAGAGAACAGAAACATACCTCCTGAGACCTATACACACCTGTGAATGCCATGCCGGACAGTGAAAGGCCTCGTGTCCCAAATCACCTGGAGGCAGAAAGCACTTGTGTGGGAGGTGTGCTTGACCCATTATGGTCATTGCTGGTTCTAAGTCAGCAATTGCTCTGGTTGGTATTGAACCAGACTCTTCTTCCAGAGGATAAACTTGGCCTGGAGAGAACAATTTCATTTCAAATTCATCTTGTTCCCATTTTCTTCCTTGAGTTGGGCTACCCCTTTCCAAATACCTCCTCCCCCCTTCTTCCTTTGACTAAACACACACTGAAGGATGCTGGGAGGCTAAAGCGGTTTTTCCACTGAAGCCTTCCATCAGGTTCTGGAGAGCAACACACAAGCAGAGCAGCCATTCCATCCGTGGCATTGCTGACTCATTCCCATGACTGCTAGAGAGGATAAGACCTCACCGGGTGGGCCTTTAGGGGGAACCCAGAACGAACACTTTCTTACTCTGTCCCTCTTCTGTTCCCCACTAGACTGCTCCTATCTATGTCTCCTCCCTTTGCATGAGCCACCCACCTCTCCGCCATGATAGAAGCGCCCCCTTTCTAGTCTTTAGCTGTGTGTACTGCAAACTCAGCCACCTCGGCGTGTCAGTAGGAGCACAGTGAATGTTCGCTGGCCTGGTCAACTTGGAGTGGCTCTATCAAAGGAGGTACTGTGAGTGCCTTTTACCAGAACAAGCCTTAATTAACTGTTTGTGGCTTCGTCATTTTTCAAAGTTAGATTTTTTTCCATCCAGTCATTTCAAAATGACTTTGAACTTCTGCACATTTCTGTTCACTTGTATTCCTGAGTTAATATGCTTCCCAAAGCATTCAACTTGGGTGCCACTGCGGAATCTTCTTTTACATCAATATAGTATGATTTCAGGAACCATTTGCATTACTGGTTAAATGAAATATTGTTTCCTATTTGATTATTAAAATAACCTAATTCTCATCTAGAATCTGCTCTTCCCCTTTTAAGCTATCACAAATCCCCCCAATCTCAATCCCAAATCCCCCAATCTCAATCCCAGATCCCCCAATCTCAATCCCAGATCCCCCAATCTCAATCCCAGATCCCCCAATCTCAACCCCAAATCCCCCAATCCCCACTTCCAATTCTAAATCCCAGAAAAGATGACAGGGCTCACATCATGCTATTGGTTCGTCTTCAGAATCATTAGACAGCCTCCATTCTGACAACAGCAATAAGAGGAGGAGGAGAATTCGAGGCTTTGAGGGGGACACAGGAACACTGAGAAAGTTACAAAATCTACTTTAATGTTTTTTTTTTTTTTTCTTTCTGAGCAAATTTTGGTGTCTTCATTTCTAATCAGGGAAGCCACTTTTTTGGTGAATTGGTTAAGTGGGTAAGCAAAAACAAAAGAAAAAGTATCAACCAAACATTCAGCCTTATGTAATTACAGTCAGAATGTATGCCTACAGGCCCAATCCCCTGAAATAATGTTTCCAAAATAATAAATCTTATAGTTTGCATTAATCTTCTGTATGACTCATCACACTATCATTTACCTTTCCAGAAGACATTTTAGCAAATAATGTCCTCTGAAATCAAACTATTTAAAAGTATGAGTTCAGCTTGCCTTTCAGTGCCTTCAATCTACCTGAAATCTCCTGCAGTTTTATCTCTTTCATAGTCCTGTGAGGTGCCGAGCCCATCACATTCACAGAAAACTTCTGTCCATAAGCAGTATAAATAGTAAACATTCCAGCACATATATTCACAGGAATGGATATCCATTCTTTATTTCACCCACTTATTAAATTCAAATAATATTTACTATGCATTTTATCTTGTCAAAGCACTGTATTAGGAGCTACGTAAATACAAAACCAAACAAAATATAGTCTTTAATGATATTTTGGTTATGCATAAAACATGTATACGACAAAACAATAAGCTAGGAGAAGTGTAAATAAAATGACTTGGTGTTCAGAGGAGGTAGGATTAACTTTGTCCTAGCTGTTAAGATGAGGGGTGGCTTTGAAAAGGATGTGGCATTTGAACTAGAGAAGAATAGGTAGGATTTGATTATGTGTAAATGATAGAGGTACAGTTGGAAGGAGAATATCATGGCGGAGGGAAGAGAACCAACAAATGTAAGAAAGTGAGAGGTACGGGAGTAGAGACCAGTATTTCCCTTAACTTTCCCACAGCAATGGTTCACAAAGAGAAGTGATGGGAAACACATTACTTAGAGCATGTTGAAACTAGATCAGAGAGAGCCTAGAGAAACTGCTCTTTAAGAGGAATGAAAAAAAAACTGAAGGATATGGAGCATGTGAGTAAATAATTAATGGTTGCATCAAGAAGATTGCCAGCTGTGTGTAAGTAGCAAAGGGGAGCACAGTTAGAGACAAGACTATTAGACTACTTCAATAGACCACACAGAGACAAAGGAAAAAGGCCAGGGTATTAGAGCTACCTCAGAGACAGAAATATAGGACGTAGCAAATGGATACGAGGGAGAAGCAAAGGAGAGGGAATCATAAAGAGCCTTGAGTAACTGGGAGAATCATGATGACCTTCAGAGGCAACACAAGAGAAGGAAATAGAAGATAAGTTTATTTCCACACCTGTAAATTTGTCTAGTATTTCTGCAAATTTTAGGTACAACCCCAACCCAGCAAAGTGTGCCAAGTTATCTACAGAGACTTATGTTGAGTAAATATTACTCAAACCAATTCTAAAGTAATATTTGCCCTATTAAGACCTCAACATAGTCTCTATATAATCTGTTTCAACTACTCCTTATTCTTTTTTACTTCCCAACAGCCAGCCTTTCCAACTGATGATCAGCTTACCACTGCTCCTGTTTACCCATGGCTCATGCCCTCCATCATGGCTGTCAATTAACTTCAGATGCTTCTAGGTGATGGACTTCTCAGTTCAGCACACCAACCTCTCACCAAGACTTTCCTGGCAGAATCACCAACTGGACACAGCAGGCAAAGACCTGCCCCAACTCTTAGCCCTAGAAAGCTGGGCCCAGACAGAATCTAAGGTGCTAAACGGATGGCCAAATGAAGATGGTTATAGTTAGTTGGAAATGCAATATTGCAAGATTGGAGTTGAGAATACAGAAAAGTTGAGAGATTTCATGACAATGGTCTTCAGTTGCTACCACTCTAAGTGTGATAGTAAAGTGTGTAAGCCCATCCAGCAGGACAGCTAGGTGTCTGTAAGAGGACGGAGGCTTCTGAGAACAGGAGAGCAGGGAAGCTCGAACTCGTGGTCTCTCATACACACTACGGACATATGTTTGTGTAATGAGGAGAACGAATGGGAGGAGAGGCTATTTTGTAACATGGATCTGGGATCCCGCCCCTGGGCAGCTCACGGATACTGAAAAATAGTGGTTGTCTTTGGCCACAAGCAGCAGAAACCTTGGGTGATCCACTCAAGCCACAAGCAGCAGGCTGGCCCTTCAAAGTGGAGCCCTGGGAGGCTTGGAGGAGCTGAGGTGGAATAAACAAAGGTTAAATTCTCTTTCACTTACTTCTAAGTGACAGGTTTTAATTAAAGATAATTCACACTTGAATTGATCCTCTCAGTTCCTGCTGCTGACAGACTAGGAGACTGTCAAGGGAGGAACTGTGTGGCAAGAAGACCTGGATGTGGATGGGGAGGGACGGAGGGGAGATGTACTTGCGTGCACTCACCAAAATTAAAAGGTAGGGGAAAGACACCAAAAGGTGGATACCATGGATAAATGTGGTCTTACTGTACCTAGGGATTTCAATGTTTTTTCTCCCTTAAAAAGTCACTAAATAACTTGTCTTTGTGGAGTAAAAAAACATGTATCCCAATGTCACTTTTTACTAGTTTCAAATATTACAGAAAGATATTTATTTCATGATACGAAAAATAGGATAGATGCAAGTGCTCCTATTATATAATTCAAAAGCTGACACTGAGAGAATGACATATGGACCAGGTCATGTGGAATAGAGGGTCCAGGGTGATAAGAGAAACTCCAGTTCCTCCAGACAAGACTCCAACCTGGCTCTAAGCGAAAGAGAATCTGACAACATCAGTGGCTTTTGCAATTCAAGCCATTCCCCCCTTTGTTTGCCAAAGCTAAAAAAAATTTAAATATATAAAAAAATTATTCTTGCTAAAATTCTATTTCTGGGGTCACAGCTGCAGGAGCGAGATTAACATATGCTAAAGCTAGAACTACTGAAGGTTGATTGTGCACATTTTTTCAAATGCAGCTTAATCGCCCAAGAATGCAGAATCAAATTTCAGATGTATTTAAAGCGTGAAAAATATTTATATAATTATCATCTTTCCAGATAAATATTAAAATCCCGAACCACTCTACTTAAGGTCCCTGAATCTCTGTTGAATCCCACCTCCATACAAGGCAGGCTCTCAGAGCTCAGCAAAATTCTATCTATCCACACAGCTCCAGCTCAAATTCCACATTCTCCATGAAGCCTCCTCATGCCCCAACAGGAATTAACTCTCACCTCTGTGAAACCCCATAGCACTTTGTCTCCCTAATGTGGCACTTATGTGCCATGAATGGTAGTTACCTGGACATGTACACAGCTTATTTCCCCTGCTTTCCTACTGCATTGTACAATCCCCAAGGGAAGGAACCATAACTTACACATCAGCGTATCTCCTCTAACAGCCTAGTGAAATACATCCTGCTTAGGAGGTGTTAAGTATGTTTTTTAAATGAATGATGACTGCATGAAAATTCTCCTGGGTATGCAGGCTTTCGTTTTAAAGTTTTGTCTTAGAATATGGAAAGCAAGATTCTGCCGGTTGCACCTAGCCTGCGGCTACTTCTTCACCACGAAATCACAAACGAATACCATCTGCTATTTCTCTCTGCTAGGTCCCTCTGGAGATTCCCTTTAGGTTAATTGGCCACTCTCTGTTCTAGCCCCGACTTTCTCTCAGTTCTTACTCCTGGGGAAAACCTCAGTTGGGCCAGGGATCTAGGACACTGCTTTCTAAGTTATACGTTCAATACCATATGTTTTTCCTCTTTAAGTTCCTAATTATTACTTTCTTTTAGGTGATCTTCATTTCTTCCCTCCTGAAATGTTCCCTTTTCAGGTCTCTCCTGAAACTATCTCCTTCGAGTCATCTACAGAACATAAGGCAAGCAGATGGTGCTGCGATTGCACTGGTAATTACCCCCTGAGAAAAGCAACCTTCTTCCCAAAGCAGGTAATTTGGACTAAAATAGAACTTTTGCCAGAATAACCCAGGTAAGTAGGGTGTTGAGCTTTATACATATACAATCATATTTTATGCAATAGAAACCATCACCATTTGTTTTGGACAAAACCAGGCTGTTTCTTGCCCCCTACAATGAAGGGGGCCAACTTTAAAGGCTAAAATTAACTTGTTTCTACTCTAAACCTCCAACTCCATCTCCAACGGTGTGTTTTGAGGCACCTGATCACAGTACAGGAACTTGGGCATCTCCTCATACTAGCAATCATGTGCACTACTTCTCATATCTAGTTTTTAAGCACCATGACTTATTTAATATTTATTTTAAAGGAAATTCCTGAAGTGTAGCTGCCATCAGTATGTAAATTTTTCGACTTTTTGTCAAAACTAATATCATATCCTTAAACCCAGGCTTAGGACACAATGGGGAAAAAAACAAAACTACCTCTTTGCTTGAAAGGAAACAAATTTTGCCTGCACTTTCACTGGTCTCTTATTGTAGCTGCAAGCCATGATCTGCTGAAATACTTCTCTGACAGCAAGAGTAACTAGAGTGCTTTCAGTCCAAGAACAGGGCACTCTATGTCATTGGGCAAAAATGGCAAAAGGTCATCCAAATGAACTTCACGTAAGAGGAAGAGAAGCAGTGAGAAATGATAATTGCCCTTTCCAATCCAGACCAGGTCCAATTACCATCAATTCTTCGTGGTGGTGTTCTTCCTCTTTTATCTGGTGTAAGAGTTTGATAACCCAAAGGCTGTAATTGTGTTGTAGGGCTAATTAAAAAGGAGGCCAGGATTTTAATATGTATCCCCAACACAAAAGCAAGATATTTATTGCACTTGGCACATAACAGAGGTTAAAATTTCATTGAAAAGAGGTTTCAGAAATTAACATAACTATATGTCTCTGCTTTTTTCTTCTTCTCTTCTAGTAATGCAAAGCAGAACAGGAAAAAAATACTTGAGGATAAAAAAGCTCATTCTAAACATGTCAGCCTCATCAATGTTATGGATAGGTGACAACCAATTTTATAATAAAGAACCTGTGTTTTCCAATTCAGTGTTTCAGTTCTTAACTTACAAAGCTCTTTTGTAATGTTTGGTCATCTCTTCCTCCACTTTTTCTGACATTATGAATTGTTCACTCCTTTCTGCATCAACCTTCTAAACTACCCCATAACGAACTTGCTGGGGAAAAGTGAAAGTGGAAAAAGTGAGATGTTTTCTATTAGTCAACATTAGGAAATCTCTTAAGGAATTACTTTGCTGTTTAAAAGTTGCTCACCTGTATTCATGTGAGAGAAAATGCATGTCACAATGTAGCATTAAGCAGCATCAGAACTTCACAAGTATTAGCGTTTCAAATAAGTCACAATTCTCTAAGGCTGGTGACTAGGAAAAATAACTCTTAGTCATTCTTAAGAGTAAACTTAAACCAAATAATTGTGGTTAATATCAGACTAGCTGATTTGTGTAGTCATGAAAATATCAGCAGAGTTCCTTTACAAAAGGAAATAGAATAAAAAGTATTTATTAATATAACTAATATCCAATAATTGATTAATATTCATTATGGACTCTGCCAATATAAATAGTTCTCTTTGAACCCAACTATAAGTAATAACTGCTCTTCACATATAATTAGTACCTCAGAACATCACTTAGGCCTCATGAGACCACAAACTGCACCTCCTGTTAAAGGTAATGTGACATTATGGATCTAGAGCCAGAAATACCATTTGACCTAGCAATCCCATTACTGGGTATGTACCCAAAGGATTGTAAATCATTCTGCTGTAAAGATACATGCACACATGTTTATTGCAGCACTATTTACAATAGCAAAGACTTGGAATCAACCCAAATGCCCATCAATGATAGACTAGATAAAGCAAATGTAACACATATGCACCATGGAATACTATGCAGCCATAAAAAAGAATGAGTTCATGTCCTTTGCAGGAACATGGATGAAGCCTGAAGCCACCATTCTCAGCAAACTAACACAGGAACAGAAAACCAAACACTGCATGTTCTTACTCATAAGTGGGAGTTGAACAATGAGAACACATGGACACAGGGATGGGAACATTACATACTGAGACCTGTCAGGGGTCGGGTGAAAGGAGAGGAAAAGGGGGAAAGGGGAGGAAGAGCATTAGGACAAATACCTAATGCATTTGGGGCTTAAAACCTAGAAGTGGATAGGTGCAGCAAACCACCATGGCACATGTATACGTATGTAACAAACCTGCACGTTCTGCACATGTATCCCAGAACTTAAAATGTAAAAAAAAAAAAAAAAAAAGTTAAAATCAGTTTTAGTTAGGCTATGTCAACATGGGAACGGCCTCTGCATTGGAGCCTTATGCCTAGCCTCTAAAACCTGGGCCTTGAAAATTAGCACTTTGTTTAATGAGGGTCCAGAAGTTCCACTGTGAACAATAATAGTTTATTACCTAAAAAGGAGCCTGTGTCTTGTATAAATTTTCCTTCAAGAAGCTACAAACTGAGACATGCCTCCTCATACACCTCAGAACAAGAAGCGTAACATTTGGTATTTGTCAAAGTCTGACTCTTAACCAGCTGGTGGCCACAATGGAAATACCCAAGAGCAATGATTCTCAAAGTGGGGTTCCTAAAGAACAGCATCAACATCACCTGGGAACTTGTTACATAAAGCAAGTTATCAGACTCTGCCCAGCCCTGCTGAATCAGAAGCTTTGCGGGTGGGGACTAGCGGTTTGTGTTTAACAAGTCCCAGGTGCTCCTGATGCTTCCTCACGTTTGAGAGCCACTGCCCTGGAAGCAGATTTCTCAAAATGTGGTGTGAGGACCATCGGCTGTTGATCACACAGGTGCTAATCCCTGGAACTCACCCTGACCTATTGAATTACACTATCTAGAAATAGACATTTTTCATAAGCTTCCTAGGATGCTCTATTCATCCAGCAGTTTGGGAACTACCCAGGCAAATTTAAGCCAATAGAGGATCCTCCCACTGAAACACAAGGGAAGATATGAACCCAACTAATGAACTTGCTGAAAATGTTTCACATTTGAAGACATCAGCCTATGTTTCTTCAAGCTTCGGTAGAGCGAGGAAGTCCTTATGCGTTGGTTACTATGAGAACTAAATATTTTCTCTCACTGTCGCTTTTTAAAAGCCTTTATTCAACAAAAAGACATTTTCTAATTGAAAAAAAATAAAGCTGAAATAGAACATCTTCGTGTCCCCAGATCATTATGTAATTAATATTAGGCTGCAAATAACCCAAGGCTTAGGCATTTTTTTAATAAATCAGGTTTTTGTGTTTTTTTTAACGTGGTCTAGAAATGTTGCTGGTGACAGCACAGACATTCCTACATGGGCCATCAAGCAGCCACGTCATCCATCAGTAGTGAAATTAAAGACTCCTCCCCTCCATCAAAACACAGCCAGAATCAGTTTAAAACATACCTGCCAAAAATAACAAAATAATTTCATGTTTGAGAAGAGGTAGCAGATGCTGACATGGGGAAGGGAGGAAAAGAAAAAGGCAAAGTGGAAAATGGAAAAGAGCGAAGTTAAAAGACGGAAGCCAGCCTCCATATTAACCTTAATAAAAGTCAATCACCTCCCCCTTTATCTTGCTGAGTGAAAATAAAAATATCTACAAGAACATAAACATTCCTGTAACAGCAATTACAATCACGCAAGCAGCCTCAAAATCCCAACCTCTTCCTCTGAGGTCTCTGAAAATCAAAGTCCACAGAAACAAAACACTACATAATTTTAAATCTGCACAGTGTAGCTGGTGGACATATCAGATTTTCCCAGCATCCTCATACATCATACAGCCTTTATCAAGGTAACACTTGTATTGTGCCAAATTAATCCTTTTTAGCCTTATCATTGTAAATAGACGTGTCTACTTTCCGACGTTACAAACAACAAGAAACAGATTAATCTTTTAGCTATTGTAGGAAGCTGCTTTCTCACAAAGGCAATGTGCTATTTTGGACAAAGCCAAGACTTTTGCAATAAAAGGGCCTGAGTTCGAATATCTGTTCTCCTATTTAATTGCTACATTAAGGGGGGCAAGTCGGTAAAACCAATCTGAGTTTCAATTTTCCCACTTAAAAAGGATCCCCCAGAGAGTGGTATATCAGATAATACCCATGAAAATTCTATATGTGTAATGGGTTTTCATACATTACTCTAGACTCTAAGTTTCCTAATGTTAGTGGTTGTGTCTTTTCATTCTCTCAGATGCACATAATAATATATAACTTAATAGATTAATTGGATGTTTTCTATCTTGTCATGGGAATTAGAATTAGCACCAGGGGAGGCCAACAAAGCAGACCCAAGCTAGGCATGTGTCCCAGGCTCCAGAGTCAAACTAAGCATGGCATCTTTCTGAAATGGAGCTACCAGATGGCATGCACCTATGTCAGAGGGTGACTAAGAAGGTCCAAGGACAGATACTAAATCTGTCATCCAGCCCAAGGAGCCAGAGCAAGACCTGAAAAGCAAGGCCATATCTAAATATCTAGGACTAAGAAAGCTCAGGAATGGAGCAGGAGGGAAAAACAAAAAGAAGCCAAAAGCATCACAAAGAGCAGGATGGGGACCCCCAGAGTCTTGTTATGCTAGGTAGTGGGCATCCCAAGACTTACAAGCTTCAGCATGAGTTAAAGTCCTGGAATCATGGTAAATAGCTTGAATGCTGTTTAATTTTTATTTAGCACTTTTTGAAAGAGTTAATATAGTATGTTTGAACGAACATAGAGGGGTTTTAAGCCAGACAGACCCAAGTTCAAATCCCATTCTACAGTTTACTAGCTGTGTGAACTTGCATGTGTTACCTAATACTCCAATTTTCCCATCTTCCTCAATGTGCTTTTGTGGGAATTAATTGAAATCAGGAGTCATGAAGGGCCTGAAATAATGTCTGGCACCTAAAAAGCGCTCAGCAAATGTCAACTTCCTTCTCCTGCTATGATTTCTAGCCTTTTCCCTTGGCTACATTCCTTTTCTTATTAACAATTTATTATCTCTATTATAGTCAGTAAGTGCTTATTGAAAAGAAAGTTATCCCTTAATTTTCCTTTAGCTTTGCTTCCATATCTGATTCTAACTGTAACTGTAGCTCCCACAACCCAGAATCTCTTGATTCTATTTGTAGAGCAAAGCTGGGAACCCATTAACTAGAACCCTCAGCAGTAGACCTTTCCATAAAGAAAGCTATTTGCTCTGTGCTCACTAAAAATATGCCTCAATAACTAGTTCACAAAATAGAAGCTTTCCCATCAACTGGTATTTATAAAAACATTTTTCAGAATGTGAAAACTTGAGATTGGCTTTCACAGGTGAAATACGAAGAGATCATGAGAGTTGGCAACATTTATTCCTGTGTTTAGCATGTCTTTATTGAGGTCATACTATGCATGGGCCATAGGATGAAATGCTAAGGACACAGCATTGGAACAGATCAACATTGTCCCTGCCCCCAGGGAGCACAGAGACTATTTGTCAGGAGAGTCTGGTCAAGGCTACATAATAAATAAACCTTTAAAATCTCATTCAACAAAAGGAGGAGGTATTTCTCCCCTGCATCTCTGTCTGATGGGCATTTGGCAGCTGTCCTAGGCAGCTTTTCTTTTGGTGCTAACAGGTAAATCCAGGTTCCTTCCGTGTTTTCATGCCACAGTCTCAAAGGTGTGGCCTCCAGGGTTTGAATGGAAAGAGAAGTGAGTAGGTGGTCTATTACCCAGCCTGGAGCTAGTTTACAATCCTTCATCCACATTTCACTGACCAGAATGCAATCACATGGCTCCAACCTTACCATAGGGGAGGTTGAAAAGGTAATCTTCCCTTCGGGCCCCAGAAGAAAACATTACAATGAGAATCAGTGAACATCTAAAATCACACCTTTGACACACCTACTTTCTGCAAACTGCATTCCCATTTTCTAGACCCTTCCAGGAAGCTTTCAGTCTAGTGAGTGGAGACAAATATGCGGATAAATAACTGATTACAGATAGATTTGCTATGTGCTAGTACAGAGGGTCTGAGCTCTGGAAGTGCTGAGCTACTGAAGCATAATGAAGAAAAAAATTCAATATGGAAATACTTTGGAGAATATAGTATTTACCCTGAGGCTTGAAGAAAGGGATGAGCTTTCACAAGTAAATGTGAGGGAAATGGCTTTCCAAGCAAAGGAAAGAGTTTGAGAAATGGAGGTGTTCAAGAAATGTCAGGGAGCCCAGTGTGTCCAGCAAGGAACTCACATGACCCATAATAAGCTTTGAAAGGAAGGGCAGAGGTCAAATTGTGAATGGCTTTGAATGCCACACCTGAAATTACCCACACCTAGCACAGGTAGGAGTAGCAAACACTTATTACAAGAATGCAGGCAAAAGGCAATGAGGTTCTAAACCAGGGAAAGTTCCATGCCACGTCTTGATTTCATGCCCCTTGAAAGCAAGCAGTCTCTTTATCAACTTCATTTGTTGTTGCTGTTTTGCTTTTAGTTTCCTTCAATGCCTGCCTATGGTATACAGCACTCATCTGGCAGATACTGATGGACAAAATGGCTGCCTGAATAAATGCAGAAACAGCATCTTTTTGACAGATGTAAATACCCTAAGTACATGACTAACTGCCCAATATGTAGAGATTCATTTAAAAATATAGATTGTTTTGAGGGAGGCGCAAGTAGCAGATGACCCAGAGCACGTACTTATGTAGGGGTAGGATGATGCCTCACATGGTCAGTAATAAAAGAATACAGTGTAGGGAAAGGAGGATGCATCCTGTGGTAATGAAAGAATACAGGCAATAGGCCCAAGGCTCAGAAAACAAGAGCAGAACTAGAGCTCCTCATTTTTAAAAATTTATTTCTGTTTGCACCTCCCCTGTGGTGGCAAGCGCCTTCTAGCTGGTTTCTGGAAGAGCTGAACTCTAATGCTGCCTCTACTATTTTTGAGCTGGTCAGCCTTAGTCATGTCAGGCGCCCTTTTCATTTTCTTTATCTAAACACATTGATGTTGACAATTATCTCACCCAGATCTGACAGAGGTAAAACGAAGATGGTTGGAAAAACACTTTGAAAAGACTAAAGTCCTAAGTAATATGAAGTACCCACTTTAATGGAAAGTATGGACTTCAAGTAGTGAGGGTAAGGAGACTGAGGCAGAGCATGGGTTAAAAGAGGGATAAAATCTAATTATTTTCAGCAGCCTAAGAAATGCATCAAGATGTTTGGCCAGATTGTGGTGCAGGCTTTCAATTCCAGCTGATTCTGTTAGGTCGCATTCACATCAGCAATAGAATCAATTCTATACCAAAGCAGCTTCTACCTTGAGCTTTGCAGTTGTGATTAGTTTCTCTTATTAGTGCCCAGAGGGACTGGCTTTAACCACACTGTAGGGTGACTTAATTAAACAATTAGATAAACAAAGAAATATCTCCCACTCTGACTCAAACCAAAGTGTCATGAAAAATAAAACAAGCAGAAACAAAGGCACCGATAAAGTATTCAAGTAGAACAAGTTTATATAAAAACATAATGAGGGTTCATTATTACAAATGAAAAGGCCGAGAGGCAACACACAGAGCTCTCCATGGCCACCTTTATCAGATTCACCTAGGACGGAACAGTGCTGAAAGGAATGTGGAAAACCATGCAGAAATAATGATATGCCACATCTGTGTCGTCCATGAGATTTACAGGTGCTTCGATAGGCAACATCTCATGTAATTTACAGCAAGCTTTCTGAGATGGATATTAGCTTCATTTTACAGATAATGAAACAAAGACTCAGTTTACGTGACTTGCCCATTTTCACATAATTATGAAGTAACAGAACCAGAACTCCAACCCGGACGGCTCACCTGGAGACCCAGGTGTCTTCCATTATGTGACAATTAAATTTCAAAGCAACCTGCACTTGTTTGATGGGTCTTATGAAAGGAACGCATATTTTCTCATTGAACTGCAAACAACAGATATTCACTGAGCATCAACTATTTCCAAAACACTGTGCTAGGTGATGGGAGGACAAGCATAGTCCTTGATCTTACAGAGCACACATTTCTTCTTAGAAAAAAATGCAAAAAATAAATAACATGTTCTCGCTAGTATTTTTTTAAAATTATACCTAGAAATAGTCAATCTAAATACAATTGCAATGCTCCCTGCCCACACATACACACACAAGATTTTCTAGAATTTTCAGATCAGCGTTACTTGCCTACGTAATGAAAGTCCATTCAAACACCAAAATAGAGTACCATGAAGATCATCAATGGGTTCTGACCAAAAAGGCCTAACAGCATTCCCCTCATCTTGACTAAGGTTTAGAGAGGCTTCTTCCTGACTAGAGATTCCTGATCTCTCTTAGAACACTTACTATAGAAAACTTGCAGTTGTAAATTCTTTGTTTGAGATGTGAATCTTCTACAACCCAAAAATGTCTTTCTCTAGGACCTATGAGTCATCCCTTTTAAACATCATCATCAAGAAAGATAGGATCCTTGTCTGCGAGTCTCTATGGACGGGTAGGAGCCTAACTTCCATCAGCACTAATTAGCAAACAGATGGCCTAATCACACTGACCAAGCTCCTCCTAGTATCTTCCAGGATTTCAGTATTTTCCTACTACCTCCCCCCAGAGCATAAAAACTCTCCCACTTTTGTTTTATTAGCATTTATTTCAATCTTCCCTATTGCAATAGTCTTGAATAAAATCATCCTTGCAGACTTGTAGCTACAGTAACCAAAACAGTCTGTTTTTTACTCGTGCAAAAACAGACATGGCCGGGCGTGGTGGCTCACGCCTGTAATCCCAGCACTTTGGGAAGCCGAGACAGGTGGATCACCTCAGGTCAGGAGTTCAAGACCAACCTGACCAACATGGTGAAACCCTATCTCTACTAAAAATACAAAAAATTAGCCAGGCATGGTGGCAGCTGCCTGTAATCCCAGTTACTCTGGAGGCTGAGGCAGGAGAATCACTTGAACCCAGGAGGCAGAGGTTGCAGTGAGCCAAGATCAGGCCATCGCACTCCAACCTGTGTGACAAAAGCAAAACTCCACCTCAAAAAAAAAAGTTAATCAATAAAACAGGATAGAGAACCCAGAAATTAAGTCACACACCTACAACCAACTACTCTTCAACAGAGTCAACAATTACAAGCAATGGGGAAAGGGCTACCTATTCAATAAATGGTACTGCGATAGCTGGCTAGCCATATACAGAAGAATGATACCAGACACCTACATTTCAACATATTCAAAAATTAACTCAAGGTAGATTAATTAAATGTAAGACCTAAAATCATAAAACTCCTAGAAGAAAACATAGGAAATACGATTCTGGACATCAGCCATGACAAACAATTTACAACTAAGTCCCCAGAAACAATTGCAACAGAAACAAAAATTGACAATGGGACCTAATTAAACAAAGGCTTCTGCACATCAGAAACAAAGAAACAAACAAAAAACTATCAACAAAGTAAACAACCTACAGAATGGGAGAAAATATTTACCGACTATACATCCAAAAAAAAGGTCTAATATCCAGAATTTATAAGGAACTCAAATTAACAAGCAAAAAAAAAGTCCATTTTAAAAATGGGTAAGAAAATAAGCCCATTTTAAAAATGGGTAAAAAGCATGAACAGAAACTCCCCAAAAGAAGACATACATGAGGCAACAAATATATGAAAAAATGCTCAACATCACTAATTATCAGAGAAATGCAAATCAAAACCACAATGAGATACCGTATTAGTCTGTTTTCACACCGATATAAAGAACTGCCCAAAACTGGGTAATTTATAAAGGAAAGAGGTTCAATTGACTCACAGTTCAGCATGGCAGGGAGGGCTTCAGGAAACTTACAATCACGACACAATGTGAGGAGAAAGCAAAGCACCTTCTTCGCAAGATGGGAGGAAGGAAAATGAACGCAGGAGGAACTACCAAACACTTACGAAACCGTCAGATCTCGTGATAACTCACTATCACGAGAACAGTATGGGTGAGACCACCGCCATGATTCAATGACCTCCACCTGGTCCCTCCCTTAACACCTGAAGATTATGGAGATTACAATTCTAGATGAGATTTTGGATGAGGACACAGCCAAACCATATCAGATACCATCTCACACCAGTCAGAATGGTCATTATTAAAAAGTCAAAAAATAAAAGATATTGGCAAGGTTGTGGAAAAAAGGGAATGCTTAAACACTGTGGGAGTGTAAATTAGTTCAGCCACTGTGGAAGCAGCTTGGAGATTTCTGAAAGAAGTACCATTTCAGCCATCAATCCCACTACTGGGTATATACCCAAGGGAAAAGAAAGCTACCAAAAAGACACGTGTACTCAGCAAAGACATGGAATCAATACAGGTGCCCATCAACAGCGGACTAGAGAAGGAAAAGGTGGCACATATACATCATGGAAAACTATGCAGCCATAAAAAATGATGAAATTATGTCCTTTGCAGCAACATGGTTGGAACAGGAAGCCATTACCTTAAGCAAATCAATGCAGAAACAGAAAACCAAATACTGTATGTTCTCATTTATAAATAGGAGTTAAACATTGAGTACCCATTGACATAAACATGGGAATAATAGACAATGAGTCTGGTTGTGGAGGGTGGGAATGGGGCAAGGATTGAAAAACTACCTCTTGGGTACTATGCTCACTACCTGGGTGACAAGGTCATTTCTACAACAAACTTCAGTGACACGCAATATACTCATGTAACAAATCTGCATGTGCACCCCTGAACTAAAAGTTGAGAAAGAAAGAGTCTTCCTTGCTTGTTTAACTGACCTGGTACAATTTTTCTTTTACAGTTCGTATGCATCAAGTACTATGCAAGCTACTAGTCATGTGAATATGAATAGAAGAGGGCTCTGCTCCAAACAGCTCAAGGTACAGACCCTGCAGAAGCAGCACATCAAGATCTGCGAAGCTTAATATCTAACATAGCCCTGAGCTTGAGAAATATATTTTGTAAAGCTGACAACTTCCAGAACAGAACCTAGAAACAGAAATGGTTTAGGGGAAGAAGCGGTAAAAGGCAAGGAAAAACAACAACCAAAACACCAACATCTTTATCTCTCTTGCTTTTAAGAGATTAAGCCTACAGAGCTTTTTTCTTGTACTATTATACCAAGAACAAGGTGACCAGCAGGAGCGGGTTTTCTTCCAGCCCTGTTTCCTGGTTGTAGGTCTACCTCCCGCCCTTCTCCTCCCTGCTCTGTGTCTACACTGGAACCCACATCGCTCCTGTGATGGGTTCCATTTCTATGGCTCATCCTTGAAGGCTAAATTTTTTTTTTTTTTTTGAGACGGAGTCTCGCTCTGTCTCCCATGCTGGAGTGCATTCACGCGATGTGGGCTCACTGCAAGCTCCACCTCCCAGGTTCACGCCATTCTCCTGCCTCAGCCTCCCGAGTAGCTGGGACTACAGGCGCCCACCACCGCACCGGGCCAGGGGCTAACATTTTGATGTGAAAGATAAAAGATCCCAGCATGTTGGGAGGCCGAAGCGGGCAGACCACCTGAGGTCAGGAGTTCGAGACCAACCTGGCCAATATGGCAAAACCCCGTTTCTACTAAAAATACAAAAATTAGCCCAGCGTGGTGGGCAGCACCTGTAATTCCAGCTACTGGGGAGGCTGAGGCAGGGAGAATCACTTGAACCTAGGAGTTGGAGGTTGCAGTGAGCCGAGGTTATGCCTTTGCACGCCAGCCTGGGTGACAGAGTGAGACACCATCTCAAAATAAATAAATAAATAAATAAATAAATAAATAAATAAATGGAAATGTGGCCTATCAGAAGGCAGGACCCCATGCTTTGTAATTAAAACCATTAGTGAATCTTGATTCTTACAGAGGAAGTTTCAGGACTGCTAGCAGAAGCAATTAGGAAATATTTCCAGGCAAATGAGGTTTTTAAATGTGCTACAGGACGGGCTTCCCATTCCTCCCACTGAACCCCACCAACTTTGCGTCTTACCCAGAGGCTGCTTTCTTTATTTTAATATTGCTTAATTGGGAGGCGGGGTGGGGCTTGTTCAACGATAATAGATATGCATGAGGGTAAAAATTAGTAAACACCAACCTCAAAGGTAGTATAATTTGTAAGCCTACAAAATGCTGTGGGCTGCTAGGTCACTTTTTTGCATTAGAAGAAATGGAAAAAAGATATCTAATACACTGAATTGAAATATAAGGTAGAACAGGAAGACGGGAGATGGGTTGGGAGTGAAAAGAAAATCCTGTAAATGCGTGCAGTGATGTCAGTCAGCAGGCAAGCCTCATAACCAGGAGCAAAAGGAGATTGATGGCAATAATGGGAACACTGGAGTGTATTTATGGCTTACGTCGGGGGAGCTCCAACGTCTGGACATCTGTAAATATGAGAGTCTTGAAATGTCACTAGTAACTGACATAATAGAGAAAGTAAAAGCAGAGTCAGAAAAACAAGAAAGAACTAAATTAAGACTCGGGAGAACATTGATGATCCTATGGGCAAGGAGAAAAAAGCCAATGAAGGGCGGCAGAATAAAACAATGAGACAAGGGAAGAAACAAACAAAACCAGGACTATAAAGATCCTAAAACCTATTGTATATTTCAAAACAGCTAGAAGAGAATAATTTGAATGTTTCTGACATAAAGAAAAGGCAAATATTTAAACTGACAGATGTCCTAATTACATCGATTCAATCTTTACAAATTATATGAATGTATTAAATTATCACATGTACCCCCCAAAATGTGTACATATGTTACATATGAATTAAGGAAATAAAACTTTAAAATGGAAGGGGAACAAATGTGAATAAATAATTCACTGAAAAAGAAAAAAGGAGATACTAAAACCAGTAGCATTCAGAATCCCAGCAGAAGCCAAGGATACACTCATACCAGGATAATCAAGGAAGGCTGAAAGAGCTCTTATCAGTACGAAGGCAGAGCATTGGAAAACCATACCAGAGAGTGCGAATCCTGGGGCCTGGAGGAGGGGAGGAGCTGAGCCCACCCCAGGGTTGGAAGGGATGTGAGAAGAGAATAATGAGCAGATCCTGAAAGGTAAGATTTACAAAGAAGACCATCTTAAGTGGACGCATGACCTTTGTTTAATGAACACAGCCAGCTTAACATTCCCCTACAGGGAGGGTTCTGGGGGACTAAAGACTCCCCCCGTACTCCCTTCTCCCTCTCTGATCCCTCCCTGGGGCTCCACATTGGCCAAATCAAACCAGAAGCAAGACAGGGAGAGATGAGGATGCCATGGATAGGATTCATACGAGTCAGACTCCCCCAACCAAAGCCAAGAGGAGGAGGGTGGAAAAACACAAATGGAAGGTGTCCTGCAGAGTGGCCAAGGGAGCAGGAATGGACGCCTCCAACCCTGGGTCCAGGCTCACTTCAGAAGCCAAACAACCTCCAGCTGTGACATCTGAGTGGCAAGGAGGATATGGAAGTTCACAGAACATTTCGAAGCTCTGTATGGAAGAAAACAAGACTGATTTCATCTATAAGTCGTCTACTTGTCAAAGAATAAATATATACACTTGTGTGTGTATGTGTGTATATATATACACATATGCACTTTTCATTTTTTGCATTTGTGATAAGGAATGTTAACATCAAGAACTGTATTTACTTTAACGAGTCTGTTGGGAAAAGCCGCACCCTATCACCAGGCAGAAAGCCTGTTACTTAATAAATAGTCACAAAAATGGCCCTAATTTGAGATCAGGAGTTTGAGTCCAGCCTGGCCAACATGGCGAAACCCCATCTCCACTAAAAATACAAAATTTAGCCGGGTGTGGTGGGCACCTGTAATCCCAGCTACTTGGGAGGCTGAGGCAGTAGAATTGCTTGAACCTGGGAGGCAGATGTTGCAGTGAGCCAAGATCGCACCGTTGCACTCCAGCCTGAGCAACAAGAGCAAAACTCTGTCTCAAAAAAAAAAAAAAAATGGCCCTAGTATGTTTCTGGCCCATGAATTCCAGAGACATATTCAACCTACACAAAGGAAAAAGTCCAATTCTCGGCGGCCAGGCCTCCCTGCTCAGGGTTTCGGCCTCTCTTTGGGCAGCCTGCCTGAGTTCACCACACTAACTCATTAGTAGTCTCTCTTTCTCTACAGAGAACTTCCCCAGTCCATCTCTTTCAGTCAATTGAGATTTCTCTTTGGAACACAGCATGCTGAGGTTTAGAAAATAAACACTGGTATTTTTTTTTTAATGTGCTGAAAAATTATGGACTGCTATCCCACGTGGCCACCATTGGTTTCCGATGATCCTGCACCTCTCATCTATTAAAAACTATTTGATTTAGAATGTAATAATAAAAAAATGTTTTTCCACCTATGGCATCAATTATGCAGATTGGCTTTTCTGGGGGGGAAAAGTAATGAGACATCATCAGTATTCTTTGAATTTCTAACTTAATTCAAACAGTTACCATGATAGTATAACTTATTATTTGGTACCTGAGGTTGATGAATTCTCCACAGGCTGTCAGTAATTATTCTCAAGTATCTATTATGAGGACATAGAAAATTGCTATTATGTGCTGACTCAGTAGAGTGTGTGAAGTGCCCCCTCCCTGTCCTTCTCCAGGCTCTCAGATTTCACTGTGATATATCTTAGCTGATTCACACAGGAAAGTTCTATTAAATTTCAAATTATCTAATCATATGACTGAGGTCATATTAAGATATAAATATAAGGAAATACAGACATGATTTATTTGTGCATATCACCCTGTAGGAAGAAAATCCACAATGAAACCTCAGGATGTTATCAGTAAGAACCACCACACACAAAAAAAAATGTTTCAGGGGATCTCTGCGACTGCTTTTTCTCAAGTGTCAATGGAACATAGGAGACCAAGCTGAGGACAACCCTCCCTGTGACCCCATCAAACTCTAGATGCTTTGGTTGCAAGTGGTCATGATTGCAACCCAACCAGGAGGTATTTAGTAAAGCAGAAAGGAAAATCATCGCATGCCACAGCTGAGAAGTCTGAGGCTTAAGGATGGCAGAAACTCAACTGATGTCATCTGATTGCACTCCCACCATCCTTAAGATGTCGTTTTTCCATGTGTATTGGTCTTCTTCTCACTGGTTAGACTCAAGTGTCTCCTTTAGGCATGGGGAGGAAGCCCTGGATGAGCTCTAGGTGTGGTCATGTGAGTTTGGGGGCTGGGAATACAAGCAAGGCCAGGTGCTCACTTCAGCAGCCTTCGTTGGGGAACAGGGGAGGATGCACGCTGTGTCAGTGACATGAGGCACCTGTTAGGATCCTGTAAAGTGGGAAATAGGCAGTTCCTCAAAAGAAGGGAGAGTAATTCCCAGGAGGTGAGCAGGAAGGAACATGGAAGCACAGGATCAAGAATGTCCAGTGTGGATTCTAACACCTCTGAAGCATCCACCCTGGTCAGAGGCATTGGATTTCTCTGGGAGTTCAGAGAAATAAAACGAGACCCTGAGCAGATAACTAGAACGTTATGAGGTCTTGAACAGTGGTCTTCCAGACAAAGCAGTTACTCATGATTTTGTTCCTTCCTCTTCAATGCCAGATGAGAAAACGAAAAAATTGGGTGGGTTTTGGGATTAATAGAGGGGGAAATGCGGCCTCATGGAATGCTGGAAACCTACACACCAGCATAAAAGTCAGGAAGTTTGTCCTCTGCTCTCTGGGCATTGATTAAGCAAAGAACAAACAAAACACACAAACAAGCCTAATTTATTTATTTATTTATTTATTTATTTGAGACGGAATCTCGCTCTGTCCCCAGGCTGGAGTGCAGTGGCGCGATCTCCGCTCACTGCAAGCTCCGCGCCCCCGCCCGGGAGCACGCCATTCTCCTGCCTTAGCCTCCCAAGTAGCTGGGACTGCAGGCGCCCGCCATCACGCCTGGCTAATTTTTTTTTTTTTTTTTTTTTTTTTTTTTTTTTAGTACAGACGGGGTTTCACCGTGTTCGCCAGGAGGTCTTCATCTCCTGATCTCGTGATCTGCCCGCCTCGGCCTCCCAAAGTGCTGGGATTACACGCGTGAGCCACCGCGCCCTGCCGTAATTTTTTTTTGCTGTTGCTCAGATTAAGGCTTTTTAATAAAAACTCAGAATATGCTGAGAGCCTATATATCACCTTCTAATTATTTTGCAAACTAGGTAGAAGGGCATAGGACATTTACATTGAGATAGTTTATAACTGATCACTCTATGCCGGTTTCTGGGGCTTTTCTTAAATGATTAACACTCTTGCTGTTGAGATGCTGATTGTGCATTTAAAAAGTGATATCTGATAGGGAATCTCCCTTTCTCTCCCTTCTTCTCATTGTCAGACAAGGTAAGTCTGATGTGATCAAAAAGGCACTCTGTACTAGAAAGTGGAGAAAAGTAAAATACTCCTATGGCTCCCTCCAGCTTTGTTCGTTGACCAAATGTTACCTGAGTGCCCTCTGGGGAGGCAGGGCCACTCTTCTCAAACGCAAATTAGACAAGACCCTGCGATATGGTTTGGCTGTGTTCCTACCCAAGTCTCATATTGCATTGTAGCTCCCATAATCTCCACATACCCGGTGGGAGGTAATTGAATCATGGGGGCAGGTTTTTCCCATGCTGTTCTGGTGATAGTGAGTAAATCTCATGAGATCTGGTGGTTTCATAAACGGAAGTTCCCCTGCACAGGCTCCCTTGCCTACCCCTATGTAAGACATGCCTTTGCTCCTCCTTTGCCTTTCACCGTGATTGTGAGGCCTCCCCAGCCATGTAGTACTGTTAATCCATTAAACCTCTTTTCTTTTATAAGTTAAGCAGTTTCAGGTATTTATTCATAGCAGTATGAAAATGGACAAATACACCCTACCCTCCAGAATCTAGGGAAAGAGAGTCACCTCAACCAGTAAGTCCTAATACAAGGGGAAATGTGTACACAGGTGACCATATCACAGAGGAGCCCAGAGGACAGGCCAACACATTTTGCCTGGGAGGCTGGCAGAGGGCTCTACAGGATGTGATATTTACAATGTGCCTAGAAGGACAAATAGGACTATACTATGCAGGCCTGGTGGACAGAATTGAGGTGCTCCTGGCTGATAAATCCGGATGGAAAAGAGCATGGAAGTCAGAGAGGGCACAGTTGAAAATTAAGACTTGAGTACCACGTGCTGACAGAAAGTGCTAGAAGATGAAACTGCCATGGGAGTCAGGGCTGGCCAGTGAAAGCCTCTGTATCCCAAGTGGGTTAGTTTCCCAGGGACACCATGACAAAACACCCAGGGCTGGGTGACTTCAAACAGCAGAAATGTATTCTGTCATGTTCCTGGAAGCCAGAAGGCTGAAACCACGATGTTGGTTCGTGTCAGGCTCTGAGAAAAATCATTTCTTGGTTTCTGGGAGCCCCAGGCATTGCTTGGCTTCCAAGCTGCAGATGTCTGTCTCTGTGTCTCTTCCCCTCTTCTTATAAAGACATATAAGTCATATTGGATTAAGGACTCACCCTGCCCCAGTATGGTCTCATCTGAATTCCCATCTTAATGATATTTACAAAGCCCTATTTCCAAATAAAGTCCGGGAGTTCTAGAACTTCAACACACCATTTTGGGAGACAATTGAACCCACAGCGTCAAGGTAGATGATCAAAGAAAAACTGCACAGGATAAGTTAAACAGCTAAGGAAGGCTTTATTCAAGATTATTGCAATGGAGTCAAGACTATTATAATACAATAGAAAAGAGAGATTGAACTCAACTGCACTGAAGCAAAAGGTGAGAGAGTTTTTAAGCACTGGAATGAGCCAGTGGAAAAGTACTGGAGGACATTGGGGGAGGTTGGTCAATGTGATTAGGCCATTTGTGTTTGCTAATTGGTGCCCTCTCATATAGACTGGCAGATAGGGACCTTTTCTTTCTGGGTAATTACATTTCAAGAACCTAGATGGCTCTAGGTTCTTGAAAAAGACATTCCTGGGTTTTAGAAGATTTACATTTCAAATGGACAAAGGAAGAATTTGCAATTGTAAGTTTTCTAAAATACATATTCTAAGGAAAGGAAGTTCAGGGGCCTAAATGTCTAATGTTTAATCAAGCTGAGAGAAATATTAAGGCTGTCTGGGTCACTGGTAAGCCCCAAGCCAGAGCTTCTCAGTGGTATAGAATAGATGTGTCTATTACGGTGTGTCTAGACCTTGCTTCTCGTCTCCAACCTGAAACCATCAGCAGCCTATTCCATTTATTTCAGTGCGCCCTGACACAAAAATGTTTAGGTAGCTGCTGGAATTTACTTTTATGGAAGAAATTCTAAAGACAATATGAAGGATCATCTATAAGGAGATGGGAATGAAGGCGGAGAAACTAATTATGAGTAGCTGAAATATCCCGAAGCAGTGTTGGAGGAGATGAGAGAAGAGACCAGAGGCAGTTCTCAAATATCTAAAATCATCTCAGAAATTGAGATTGATTCAATGTAGTGGCTTGTGGGTTCAAACTGTTCTGTAGACAAAAGGCCTGAATTCTCCAGTTGTTTGAGGTTTTTGGAAAGATGCCCTGAAAATTATCCATCCAACTCTTATAAACCACAGTATGTCATCTGGTGCCTTCATGCAATCACTTTTCCCTCACTGCCCATGTATAGAACAAGAGACAGAGGAAGAATAGGTGGGAGAATGAGAGTAAAGGCTATTGTCAAGAGCCCAATGACAATCTGAGTGGTTGTGGTTCCAAGTGAAAACACAGCACTCAAAAACATCTTACCAGTTCTTAATAAACTCAAGATCCCCCAAGGACCATGGGTCGGTGGACCACATGTTATCCTTGGTCCATAGATTTTAATGTTCCTCAATTTAAAAAAAATAGATGATACAGTAAGCCTTGCAAACAAGTCCCCTGGGACCTGATTAAGCTAGCAATAATCTTGTCCTTTTCTGCTTGAGAAGAACTGTACTAGTAAGCATCTTAGATCTACAGATGCCAAACTGGTCAACGTTAAATTGTAACAGTATATTTACGGGGAAGACTCAAGTTCTAAATCAGGGATTGGTAAACTTTTGCTGTAAAGAGCCAGATAGAAAATATTTTTGACTCTGTGGGCCATGCAGTCTTCATCACAGTATGCAACTCTGTCATTGTAGCACAAAGTAGCCATACACAATATGAAAATGAATGGACATGGAATGAAAATAAATGGACGTGACTGTGCTCCAAAAAAACTTGACCTATACACATTGAAATTTGACTTTTACACATAATATTACCTTTATTTTGAGCCATTCTGAGCTGAAAAGCTATATAAAGAGGAACCAGATTTGGCCTGAAGGCTGCAGATTGCCCACTCCCGGTCTAAATGAAAAGAGAATTCTAAGTTTCATATATTCCCAATGCATCTCATTGTCTTGCCTCTCACCAAGACATGCGCCAGTCACACAGGGAAATATCCCCAGCACCTTTGTTGACAAAAAGAGAAGAGTCACATCTTAAGTTGTTTCGCAAGTATCCCAACCTCATAAGTGCCTGATACTACACAAAAGCAATCATTAATTAACATACTCAGTATAAGTTTATTGAAGGACTACTCTGTACCAGGACTGCACTGTGTAAGACACTAAGAATTGTAGATGGCAGAGACCAAAATCCTTGGCCTCATAGGAGTTTATCTCATGCAGTTCTTCCCTATCCTAAGTGCACGTTAGAATCACCTACATTGATTTCAAAAACTACAGGTGGTAGATATTTTTCAAAATACTCCCAAGACCAATTAAATCAGAATCTCTAAGGGAGGGACCTAGCCATCTTCAGAAAAATTGGCTTTTGAAAACGTCTACTGCCCACATTGCAGCCTCAGAAGTCGATTTAATTGCTTTGGGGTGGGCCTGGGCACAGGTAGTTTTTACGACTCTCCAGGTGATGCTAAAGTGCAGCCAAGACTGTGCACACTGGCCTAGTGCTTCCAGGTAGGCAGGTTAGATGCATGAGCCTCAGGGGACTCATTAATTACACCTGCACCTAAAGGCAATTTGGGGAGGAGCCCTCCTCCAGCTGGCCCGTAACTTCACTTCATGGGGCCAGAGTGTTTAAACCTTGGCTAGACCCTCAGATCCCCAGACCCTCCATGGGCAGCTTCAAGTCTTCACAGCTCTCATCTTAAGAACTACTTTCTCAATTACCTCCCTTGTCCCACATGTTTATATCTCCATTTCCCCTTTCCCATCATAGATAACCTTTACAACATAGCCTTCTTCCTATCAAGATCTGTGTAGAACAGATCTTCTCAAAGTGCAGCCCTGGACCAGTGCACCAGGGTCATCTGGGAACTTGTTAGAAATGCATGTTCTGTGGCCCACCCCAGATGTGTGAATCGGAAACTCAAGGTAAGTCCTGGAACTCTGTGTTTCAACAACTTTTCCAGGTGATTCTGAAGCATACTCAAGTTTTGAGAACCAAAGACATAAAGAAATAAAGGGTGGAGTGGATTTTGATGATATCACTAAATAAAGCAGCAATTGCTCAAAAAAATTGAAGCAATGGACTAAAATTTGGAGAGCTAAGATTTTTAGAATTTTAGCTCATTCATTTTCAGTCAAAAACTGCCACTCTTGGGGATTGCAATCTCCTGAATTAGAATTTTCTCTTAAACTAGATTTTATCACACATATGAAAGGACATTCCTGTCACTTGTAGGTCACTGACATAGAAACTAATTTGAAAATAAAAGGCAATAGTCATTGGTTTTATTGGCTTACTTTTTATTAACCTAGAAACAGTAAAGTTTTAAACGTCCCTAGTTCTCAAGGATCCAACATTACCCAAGATTAAGAGCTTAAAATAATTTCCAGGAAGAAGAAATGGACATGTGTATGTTAAAAGAGATCTTGATTGCTTCTCAGCCTCTTGGCTAAGATCAAGCAAAAGAGATCCTGTGTGATTCTAATTTCCCAGGATCTCTCCTCATACTCCCAATAGCCACTAAATTTCTCCTCTCTCTGTTGTTTTACTGAAACTGTGAGGGTTTGGGTTTTTTAGCCAATTAGAAAAAAATCTATTTAGTAACAGACTTATCTGTTCCAATAGCAAGAGGTTCCAACATTTGGGTACCTGACTCAACAGAATAAAGTATTTTAGTCTGGCTTTGACATGTCAGGATATGGGCCAATAGGAACAATTGCAAATATTATTCTGATTCTGACAAATTGCAGGTGCTGTGATTTATGTGGTGGCACCCTCTGTTTATTAGCGGGACCATATTGAACTCCATGGTTTTCCTGTTTATATAATACACACAACTTTGCAGTAGTGAGCTGGTAAATGTTTCACAACCAGCTCTAGGTAGAGAGAATCGCATGGGGAAGCCTGAGTTGTTGTGCCAATTTCCATGAAAAAAATACTCTCACCACGGCCAAGTTCAAGCTAGCAGTGAGATACCGCTGCTTGTGGAGCTGGGGAGAGAGATGCACAGTAGCATGGCATTATGTAGTATTTCTACCATAAAGACACAAGAGATATCAGTAACCTCAAAAACATGGATAACAGTAAAATGTAGTTGAACACTTAGAAAGTGATGCATTTTGAGTATTTATTATTTTTGTTTTGATATCATTTAATCTTATGATTATATGATTTAATGTTTCATAATGTCCCTGTTTGACAACCAGCTCAAAAAATTCCTGAACATTTTGCAACAGACCCTTCCAAGCAGGTAAAAGCTGGCTCTGACACAGCACTGTGAGTGAGTAGCCTTCTTGAACTGATCATCATTTCCTCTTTGCATTGTTTGTCAGGGAGTTCCATACAGAGGTTACAACACTAACCAGAGTGGTGAAAGCTCACATCCATCCCTTCACCATACTGGACAGCGTAGAGAGGGATGGAGACAGAGCTCAGCAGAGCTGCATCACAGCCTTCAAAGTTATCTGCTTTATGTATGTGTCTCCCTCCCCCAAAGAGCTGGTGAGTGCCTTAAAAATTGAGACCTATTGTTTACCTATGTATCGCAGTATTTGGCATCAAAATGGTTTCAATAAATGTGTACATTACAGCTTAATCACTCTACCACAGGAAAACAACATCAAACACGTATTCTGACAGCCTCTGTTCAGCACTGTCCTACCCTGAATTATGACTTCATGGCTCAACCATCTAACTCTTTAGTGGGTCACAGCAGTAGCAGATACTGCAGGCAAAGCTGGGGCAGGGTGGACTGAGCCACCAGAAGACGCAGCACCTGGCTTTGGAGGAAGAGAGCCTTTAGAACAGATGATCCTCAAAAAATGAGGTCACCTGATGGTGCATTTGGGAGCATGCCATTCCTATGTCATCCTCTGTGTGTAAAGAACAGTGCTAAAATCTCTCAAGCCAACCAAAGAAATGGTATCAGGGGAGAATGAGCAGAAGAGAATTAAGAAGTCTCTCAAAGACATTTTTATCTCCGAGAAAGTGGGGCACCACCCACGGCTGTCTCTACCCAGGAGAAAACCTGTTTAGAAAACGCTGATACACCATGAACCTTAAAAGGAAGGTTCACAGAGATATTTTCTTTTTAACTTCAGCAAGAAAAACACAACACTAAATATTCCAAACTGCTGCTCTAAATTTGTCAAAGAGACAAAAGAAACAGCAAGAGAGTTAAAGGCACGGTCATCTAAACACAACAGACTGTAAGAAGACTGTCTCCTGGGGGAAAAATCTTGAAAAATAATCAGTGCACAACAAATATTATTAAGTGGCAAAAGCAAACACAGTAAAATACAGGTGGAAAATATATTTTGGGCTGTAACCAGGCTAGAAAAACAAGACAAATAGGGAACTATAAAGGACTTCAGAATATAATTAGAAGGGCAATAAGAAATAACTGTTGACTAACAGAGAAGGGAAAGAGTGAAAATGCACCCAGGGTGTGTAATGAATGAGGTGCAAGGAGAGGGCGGAGATATTTCACAGATTTCGATCCTCATTCTCTTATTCCTATTACATTTCAATCGAAATCAAAGCTATGCATGTAGAAGAACAGCAGGCTTAAGAAGATTTAACAATGAATACATATACGAAATGTATTCCTTTACCTAAGAAACTAAATTGAATCAAAATTCTCCCTGGTCTTCTCCCCCAACCCCTTGCATTCTACTCAGTGTTATATTTGATCACACCCTGAGCTCAGAGAAACCTAGGTGCAAGTAAGGACGTGAAGCATGATAATTGTTCAGTGCACCACCTGTGAGACTCAAGGATGCAATAAGTTAAAGCCAGGTGGCCCCAGGCAGCAAAAACTTTCCACGGATTCTGTGGTTAGCAGGAGCAAAAGGTGGCTTCACAGTTAGAGCCTTGAAGTTTTTTCTGACTCAGGGAAGGGGAGTTCCCAGAGAGCTAGCTGATAGACCAGAAGGAGAGATATGGAGGCTGATCGAATTACAGCTCTGAAAAGCAGTAAGTGAAGATCTCCACAGAGTTCTGGAGGGAAGTTCTCAAGCAGCTGTGATTCTGTCCTTCAGAAGACATTTGGCCATATCTGGAGACGCTTCTGATTGCCATGCTTGGGGAGGATGCTGCTGACCATCTGGTGGGTCCAGGCCAGGGATGCTGCTAAGCATCTGACAATGCCCCCACCACAGAGAATGGTCCAGCCCCTAATGTCACTCATGCTGAGATGGAGAAACTGGTGTCGATCAAGAAATTAAAACACTGCTGAAAGGTGAAAAGGACTCTGCTAGTGGTGGAAAGGTTGATATTAAGTATTGGGGAATGAGGGAGAAATGGCGAACCAAAGCGTGACCAGGGTATGTGAATGTTATTACACGCAGTCATGACTTAAGAGACAAATGCATGGGAGCAGGATGCGTAAGAAGCACTGTGTCACATCACGTCCTCTACGCAATACTTAGTTGGACAAGATTGTATGGGATGTGTGAGATTTCTTATGAGCTAACATATGCAAATGGTGTAGAGTGAGGGGTTGTTCCTAACGCCTGTGTAAATCACATGAGCTAAGCCACAAGGAAGATGAGAGAGGCTATTTGAATGGAAAGCACCTGATTTGATGCCTACCTGCAAAGAAGGAAGGTTTACAGTCCCTCTGTAATCTAAGGTATGGGATCCTTAGATTGCTGGTTTATAGGTGCCCAAAATAAACCTATTTTCTTGGTTGGAAGAGGTAGTTTTTTTTCTGCAGGAGAAGGCTGAAAGGAGAAAGGTTTCGAAAAGGTAGTATTTAATCTGAATATACTGATTTACTCAGAAAACCAGACATTATAATCTGAACAGGATATGTGCACAATTTATACAAAAAAAATTTAATGATGAACGAAGACAAAGTAGAAAGCTCTTATGTTTTTTAAGAGTTAAATAAAATGTAATTCCAATTAAATTACTGATGGGATTTTATCTGGAAGAAGATACATTGATATCTGAAAAAATTAAAAATTTAAAAAGCATCCAGACAGCATTTGAGAAATAATAGCAATGAGAGGTAACTGACATTTATAGACGTTAAAATTCTGAAGATTCAATAATTTAAAAGTATGATACTAGTGCATCGGTAAAGTGATCAATGAAATGCAATAGGAAATTCCAAAATAGACATAAGCACATACAGGAATTTGTTATATTTTAAAGATGTCATTTTAAGTTAGTAAGAGATTTCTACCAAGAAAGAAAAACAAAGTTGAATTCCTACCTAATGCTTTGCATCAAAATAAAATAAAATGGATGTACTATTGAAATAATAAAAATGAAACAATTAAAAATACCAGGAGAAATCAAAACAGAAAGAAAGAAAACCAGAAATTACAGTGTTGGTATTCTATAAGCATCACATCAAGAGCTTCTTCCTAGATTTTTAATTTAAATATGGCACCTTTTGGCATCCCCCATGACTGTCTGGGAACCTGGGACAGAAAGTTCAAACAAACTTTAACAATGACATATGGGACAACTGACCACGTCAGATTAAAGTGCTTCTTATGCCTTGGTTTCACTCCACATCATGCTGACATGCCCTTACAGAGCCAAACCCAACAGCAAATTAAATAAATCCCATGACTGTGACACTTAGTCCAATTCTGGTGAGTTCCACTAGTGGATTTTGTTTTTATCACGCTTCAGACAGTCTCTCTGGAACTCTCTGACAAAAATCATGCTTTTTTTTTTTCTTAACAAATTTGTGTTCACTGATCCCTAGATGTGATACCATCATAAATCCCTACAATACCAGGCATGCTTTGAAAGATTTTATTTTTGGTTTTTCCTTATATTCTCATCTACTTTAATGTGAAGCAAAGCCTTTACACAAATTTCAAAGGGCTACAACATTAAAAAGATTTCAGTGGCAAAATGTCAACAATTGTGTACAATGAGCTGAGAAATTTTTCTGAAAACTGCTTTTTATCAAAAGAGTGTGTATACATCTAGTTATTCTGAGTCTGTGTCGATATTCTTGCAATGCTGACTTTAAGGTTCAGGTTGTTTTTTTTCCCCCATTACTATAGCTAGAACAACTAAAAATGTAGTTGAAAATGACACCTCTTTAAATGAATTAATAATGAAAGGGGGAGAGGCTTAATAAGGTCAGGGTGACTGTATAGTGTCATCTTTAAAAAACTGCTTGCCTGAGAGTTTATTTAGATTAAATTACCAGAAAATGGTAAACACCCTAAAAATGCCCAGACACCCTAAAAATGCCCTAAGATACCTGAAAAATTTACACTGTAAAAATTTATTGCTTGGTAAAAGTTAATATATGTCATTTTTATTTTTGCCATATAGTCTTTTTCAATAACTGTGAAATAGTTACTTGTTTTGGAGAATTCTTTAGTTTTCATCAAATGTTCATGAATGTCACTTCTTATCATCATTGGCCTCAATTTTTCCTTAAAAAATAGGTTCTAAAACACACATAAGCATGCCTTGGGAACCCAGTTTTCACTTCAGATGACCAGACAAAACCTATGAATACTTTAAAAGCTCTCTGCAATCTAAAATAGCTTGATTTTGAACAAGAGGAAGATTATCTCTGACTTAGAGTAACCTACAACATACATTAAATAAATTGAAATATTATCTATTTAATATTCTATTTTAATTTGCGTATGATCCAAGTAATTAACATTAAGACACATAATAATCATCCTAAAACACTTCAAATCTACCATTCACTTTTATATAGTCCTATTACCATATCATTTAAATATTAGCATTCACATAAATAAATTCATATAAAAACACCTTACAGGAAATAAACAGAAGCATTTATACTAATCAAGTTTATGATAGGAAAGGATTCAAATATTTTCTACTTAAATAATGCTAATAAATTCTTTGGAAAGAGCCTCAGACTAATGAATGAAAAGTCAGTATTATAAAATATTAATTTTTATTTAGTACTGGTTTGAAGTTCTTGATTTTCTGAAGAGTAAAAGGGGAAAACATAAAGGGAAAAAACCAACATTCTAAAAGTGCCCACCATATTCCAGATATTATGCTTGGTGCTTTATACAGTACCTACGATCTTGTTTCATAGCAAGTGGAGCCACACAGGATAGCAGCTCACACGTAAGACTAAGCACACTGCATTAACTCACCCAGTTTCTGACAGCTAAACTGGTGGATACAGCATGGTTCCCTCAGTGTCATCTCTTTTTTATGATCCCAGAATTTTCAAAGGCCTATAGGAAAAACGCTATTTGATTTAATTTATTCCATTATTTCCCAAATTAATTTGACCACAGAAACCTTTCCTTTTCTTACACATAGCTGTTTAAGGATCATCGCACTTCACAAGTCTTTCTGGTGTAGGCAAATTGAACATATTACTAGAAAATACAAACTCCACAATTTGTCAAAGACTCAAAACTAGCTCATAAGACGGGAGCTTGATCTGGGGGTAAAAGCTACCTTTCACCTTTTCTCTTTAACATTCCAAGGCCCCAAACACTTCATAATACATTATGGCTTACTAGGCCACTCCCCCCAGAAATATTTGCACATTAAAGAAGGGAATGAAGAGAATCCCTCCTTTAATGCAAAGGTAGAATCTTCTGGAGTAGTTACAGGGGTCCATTGGAGCAGCTAAGCTTTTCTTGGGCACCTCAAATCCTAGCATACCCAGGATTACCTGCTCAGCATATCTAGAAACCTGGGCACCCACTTGAACCAGTTGTCTTTTTTTTTTTTTTTTTTTTTTTTTTTGAGATAGTGTCTCACTCTGTCCCCAGGCTGGAGTGCTGTGGCATGATCTTGGCTCACTGCAGCCTCCGCCTCCTGGGTTAAAGCAATTCTCCTGCCTCAGCCTCCCAAGTAGCTGGGATTACAGACACTAACCAGCGCGCCTGGCTAATTTTTGTAATTTTTAGTACAGATGGGGTTTCACCATGTTGGCCAGGCTAGTCTCGAGCTCCTGACCTCAAGCAATCCGCCCTTCTCAGCCTCCCAAAATGCTGGGATTACAGGCGTGAGCCACCGCGCCCGGCTGACCCAGTTGCTCTTAGTTCCCTTCCTAGTAAATGTGAGTAACAAGATGTCACTTTCCACAAACATACAGAAATACTTAATAAATTAGTGAACCGAGCTGCTCATACAAAAAAATGTAGAAGAGAAGGAGGTTTAATAAGACGTAAGACGCTCCAATCTGGGAAAGTCATTGATTTTAGGTAAAGCATAGGTTTCCATTAAAAAAATTAGCATGAACAGTAGAATGTGCAACTAAGTAAATCCAAAATACATTATAGGAAAATGACATTTTTGTTAAATTAGGAAGAAACTAAAAATGTTTTTGACTATGAGTTAGCTAAAGTAGGACGTTGTTACCATAATTTTCATATTTAAACATGCAATAAACTCCAATTTTGGTTTGTCAAAGTGAATATCAGGAAGCCAAAGGCAATTTAAATTGAGATCATCTCCTATTCTCACAATTGCATTGTCACAAAAAGGTCAGCAGAATACGCAAGAATATGTTACAGAATTTCAACCTTAATATCATCACAGATACCTCTACTTTCAGGGTGTTTTTCTTTGCATTATTCTCTGTTAAATACATGTTATAAATCTAACTGAAAATTTCAAATAAAAGTTTTAGAAACTACAGGCATTCACAGCTCTTCAAATATTTACTTAGTTTGGAAGAATTAAAAACATGTTTCTCTAAAACTTAATTCAGTTACTCTTATACTTCTATTCATAGATACTTCTTAAATGTCAATTATGGGCCCAATCTGTGCTGAAGACACTGTGGGAGCACACAGGCACACACACACACACTCACAAACAAACAATACCCAACATGGTTTGTGCTCCTCACAAAATATACATCTCAGTTATGAATTACAGTAACAAGGATAAAAGTGGATGAACAGGTCACACAACGTAGATCCTTGATATTCATGGGGAAGGCATGCAGAAAGCTTCATAGACCCCAAAACATCAAGTTCTATCTATAGTCCTCCCTGTCTGTTCCTGAGATGGTTTGCTGGACACTGAGCCCAGCTCTCACATCAGCTAAGTGACTTTCAGAAGTGAAGTAGGAAGAGAAGAAATGATTAACGGTACCTTCATGAATGCCAAAGTCTACTTACAATCAATTGTAAAATTGTATGATAGTGATAGTAACATTAATATAATTCTGAAAGGAAATATGTACAATCATATACTCCCAACAAATAGTAGTAGGCACACCTACTATGTTCCTGAAAACTATTTTTGCATTGGGGATATAGCAGTGAATCAAAGAGACAGAGACTGAGACTATTCCCTCAGCCAATATTTTATTGAGAGAAGACAGAAAGTAAATTAATAAATATTTATCAGGTTATGCTATCAGTGGGCAGGGCATAGATGATGCTGGGAATGGGTATTGATTGCTTTTTATATAGAATACTCAGGAAAGACTTCTCTGATACTTTGAATAGAGAACTAAAGATGTCAAGGAGAAGAACACATCAAGCAAAGAAAGAACGTGCAAAGGCCCCAAGGTGGCAGTGACATTAGCAAATTTGAGGAACAGCAATGAGGCTAGTGTGGCAGGACTGAGGTGCAAAGTGAGAAATGGGAAAAGAAAAAAATGTGTAAATGGGGTGTCAGTGGTGGCAGCCATCTGTGCTGGGCCTGAAGCAACTGCAGGCTGGAGTTGACTCAGGAAGTGTCATGATGTAGGACATGAGGAAGAAAGATGTATCTAACCTCAAGGCAAGAAACTAAACTTGAGATCCGTAAGTGTATCTGTTAGTTTTCTGATTTTTCACCATTGTGGGTACTCCTGAGAACACTAAAAAGACCAAAGCTTCCACTCCGTCTTCTCTTCAAAAGGAATCTTTCATTCCTGGCTATCTTCTCCCATCAGAGCACCTACTGGAGCCCACTGAATTTATCTGACCAGTACACTATCTAGCTAACCTTCTTCACCTTATTCTGGAAATCTCTCAAAAATTAGAAAGTATAATCAAACTAGTCACATAAGACTCCATGTGAGAGGAAAACTTCTGAAAAACTATTTAAATGTCTGATTAAAAAAATTTAATCCATGGTGGCCTTAGTCAGTACAAGTGTAAAGCAGCAGAAAGTTTAAGAATGTAAGAAGGTGAATTTTCAGACGTCTGTCTGATGAAGGTGTTCAAGCATGGTTTGGAAAACAGGCAAGAACTAATCAAGCAAGCTGATCTCATCCTAAATACACATTAATTTATGAGGTGTTAACAGTACAGGGATTAACCTATGAAATAGCTGCTCATTTTATTAAGCAAAAATGATCAAAATGTGCTACTCTCATTATAACAGAAATATGAACGACATCATGCCAAAAGACAACTAAATAATGACTGAAATGGGTTTTATAAGGACAATATGCCTACTAAGTGAGCCAGCCTCTTTGAAATTCAAGATCCTGAATCAGGAACTAAACTTCCAAACTAGTTTCTTCAGCCTTATTAGGAAAACATGGGCAGTTGATGTCTGTTTCTGTTCTATTTCTTCAGCCATTCAATAAGGAAAATTCTATTACACTACTTCTCAAGGGGTATCTTTTGGAGTTGTCCATGTCTTTGAACGGCTAAATATTATGGCTTTCTCTGCCGTGTGTCTATAGCCCTCAAAACAATCACTTGCAAATTCCAAGGCACAAAACACAATGAATGCACCCTAGTTTCACTTGCTGGAAATCTCCTAAAAGGTCAGTGGAGTGCATTGTCCAATATTCTAGTATCATTTTCTGAGGACTGGAATTAATTGTACAATTTTCTGTTAAACTTATATAAATGAAAACAAAAAAAAACTGAACATTTAATTTGAGTTGAGAGTTTAGAAATTCTGCCACCTTCATAAAACCTTTCCTGATCAGTTTCATAAAAGCTGTATCTCCCTCCTTTGAAATATTCTAGCAATTATGACCTGTATTATTCATTTGTCAATTTATTTTATACTGCTTCTTGTGACTCTTCAACTTTTCATTCTTAAGTATTATTTTAATATTTAATCATTACATTTCCCCATTCTTATGGCTTATTTGGCCAGATTATTAAGCCTCATAAGATAAAAGACTAAGAGTTAAATATCTGTACAACCACTCACCCACACCCAGACACCCAGAAGAGTGTTTGGAATATTTCAGTCCCTCCTGATGATCTGTTGATTTGATTTTCCTGATTTCAGTCAAGTTGAAGAACAGTGAATAGCTGCCCCATATTAGGCACAGGGACTGATCCCCAAGCAACTAGGTCTTACAGAAAATATTTGTGGAGGCCTGAATAAGTCAGCTTATAAAGATAGTCACAATCTTCACACAACTGAATATACAAAAGCCATGCATTGAAAAGTGGAATTGTGTAGAAAGCAAAGCTTGCACTTTGACCACAGAGAAACCTGCTTTCAATTCTCTGGTCCACAGCTAATTATGTCTGTGACTTTGCATGAATTACAAAAGCTCTCTGGCTCCATTTCCTAATCTGTGTACAGGGGATGATAATATCTCCTTCAAAAATCATTGTGAGAATGGAAAGAACACATTTAAAACACCTAGTGCGGGACAGAAGCTCAGGAAGCTATCCGTAGGTAACACTGTCCTCACAGGACACTAGCGGGCACTGCCTGCCATTAGCCAAATGGCCTTAGGGACAGGGAAAATCTTGTAACTGAGAGTGTTTTCTTGTTTGATTTTTATTTTTAAAGAAACTCAGAGCTTTTAGCTCAACTTTATTAAGAAAGCAAGCTCTGCTGCCCACATTTTGTGGACTAACTTTCTTCGTAAACTCATCTGACTCTTTCTCCTTTGGCTCTCACTCAGAATAATTTTTCAATATATGTTTTGTGTTATTACATCATATGTGTTTACAAAGCTACAAAATGTTTTAAGAAGTTGTCTAAATACTTGAGCAAGGTAAATTAGCTAAATGTTTGACGCTGACTAATTTCTCAAAGGATTGCCCAGTTCCACTGCTTTTAAGTCAATAAGCAAGAGAACAAAAGAAGTTACAAGTAAAAAGTCAGTTGGCCATGGTTTTCACTTTTCAGTTGACTGTAGTGCCATTAAATGGAAAATCTATAGTTCTGACAGTGGTTTATGAAGGAAAATATTTTTATGTATTAAACAGGATCTTACAAGAGTGTTGCTGTGGTATATGGAAAAAGAACTGCAGAAAATTTGGAAAAGGCTATAAAGACTTTCACTAGCACTCTCTCTTATCCTTCATTAATGTCACAATTTTCTGATTTCACTAAGTTTAACAGGAAACAAACAATTCCTGAAAAAGCTGAGATTTTCATCTTAGCTCTATCACTTTATGAATTTGCTTAACAGCGTGGACCATACAATTTTGTACACGTGGGAATATGCCCCAAGTTATAGAGGGCGAAATTTTGACCTAAGCTCCTTACTTCAGAGCAGATATCCCACTGCACCTGGTCTACAAATTGATGTTTTTAAAGCCCCTGCCCCCCAAACACATTAACTTTTAAAATTGTAAAGGAGTCATTTCTCTGAGACTTTTTCAGAGAAAAATGCTGATTCTAACAGAGTTGCTTTCAAAAATCTGGATATGATTTCCATAACATTTCAAGGGCAAAATGCCAAATGCTCAGAACTATTAAAGATAGTGTAAATGACCAAGCAGACATATAGAAAATGCTATCGGCTATAAAAGTCATCAACTGGAAAAGTTTCACAATTAACTCTTGTGTTTCCAGAGCTACAAACTTACCTGAATCAGCTTCTTCAATAAATCTGATATTTTTATTTAAAAGGTAATCACAGGGAGAGAGGGGGATAAATGGGCAGAGCACAGAGGATTTTTAGGGTGTGGAACTACTCTCCACGATACTGTCATGGTGGATACGTATCATTGTACATTTGTCCAAACCCATGGGATGTACAACATGTACAGGGAGCTCTAATGTAAACTATGGACTTTGGGTGATGACCATGTGCCCATTTAGGTTCATCAGTCATAAAAAATGTGCCTCTGAGGTGAGGGAATGTGATGGTGGGGCAGGTTGTGCATGTATGGGGGCAGGAGGTGTATAGGAAATCTCTGTACCTTCCTCTCAATTTTGCTGTGAACCTAAAACTACTCCTTTAAAAAGCCATTTAAAAAAACCACAGTATAATTTTAAAAAAGAGGAGATTGATGATACCCTTGACTTGAAAGATACCCTGTGATCTCTTCAGTGAAGGTATCACCACCAAATAGGCTTTCTCACAGGGTTTCTATTTCCTCATCTATGTGGTGGGCATACTGTGTGAAAATTTATCAAGCTTCATATATGTGCTTTGTATACTTTCTGATACTCAGATTTCTAAATAAGTGGTATTGATATCAAGTTCAGCATTACTTTATTTCTACAACACATTTAGTTTTACCAAGACATGCAGTATCTTCAGGGTTTATTCATCCATTTCATTTATTAGAGGTTAAAATTGGCCAGAGCTATAAATGTTTTATGTACATATCAATCTGAAAGATATACCAAATCCTGTATGCTTTGAAATACATATTACATTCATCCAAGGCAGTAATGATCTAGCTATGGTTAATTTAAGCATCTTGTTTTTCTTCCTCTAACTTTTCCATCTTGAAACTACCCACTAGTAGTGTATCTACTCACTAGTATATACTATAGTATATCCTCTTCTAGATAGTGAACAAGAGAAAAATGAGATCAAAGTAATCTAATACTTTGATAGTATAATGGGTATGCCAAAAGCCTCTCATTACAAAGGAGGAAAAATTACATTTCCCAAAGGGATATTTGGTGAATATCAATAGGATTCCATGACACATTCTAATGCTCACACATTTGCATCACCTTTGATGTTATGAAATGAATGTTTGTGTCCCCACAGCTCCAGACTTGACCTTCTAGCCCCCAATGAGATGATATTGGGAGGTGGGGTCTTTGAGAGGTGATTAGTCACAATGGGACCCTCATGAATGGGATGAGTGCCCTTATCAAAAAGGCCCCAGAGAGCTCTCTAGCCCTCTTTCTACCTTGGGAGGATATGACAAAAGTTAGCCATCTACAAACCAGGAGTGGGCCCTCATTAGACACCAGATTACTGTGCATTAACCTTAGACTTCTCGGCCTCTAGAGCCATATGAAATACATTTCTGTTGTTTATGGGCTGTCAAGTCTATGCTACTTTGTTATAGAAGTCCAAATGAACTAACACACTTGAGAAGTAGTCATAAATAAAATGATGACACCTGCGTAGGATCTATTAATAATGGTTTCATATTTGAACATCCAGTCAATTACTCCTAATCTTCCCTTTTTCCTACCCTGTGTGATGTACCAAAGACCTCTCCTCCTTGCTTTGTTCCTTTTGTTTTACTCTAGAGAGAGTATGGCGGGGCTCATCAATCCTTACCATGGTATTCATTTACTTCCTTTTAGTTTAATTTCTCAGGTTTCATCTACTGGGTACTTGTTATATCATCCCACATTCTTTTCTTGATGCTTATGGGTTAAGAAATCCACTAGGTATCAATCTGAATGAAGATTTTTTCTACCCAAGGAATTTGGACTATAAGATTTAGGTCTAATTATAGTAAGTATACATTAAAATGGCAAGTCAGTTGAAATACGTGGGTGTGGATGTGTGAACATGAGAGACAGAGACAGAGACAGAAAGGCAGAAAGATAGAAAAAGACTCATGACCAGCCTGGGCAACATGGTGAAACACCGTCTATACAAAAAACACAAAAATTAGCCAGGTATGATGGTGCACATCTGTAGTCCCAGCTACTTGGGAGGCAGAGGTAGGAGGATTGCTTGAGCCCAAGAGACAGAGGTTGCAGTGAGCTGAGATTGCGCTACTGCACTTCAGCCTGGACAACAGAGCAAGATCCCATCTCAACAAAAAGAAAGAAGAAGGAAAAAAAAAAAAGAATGGAGAGACAGAGAGAAAGCAAGCCCGGAACGCTGACCATTCCACACATCTATTACAACCCACCCAATTCCCATTCAGAAGCTATCAACTTTACAGACCATTTTTACTGATATCCAACAAAAACAAATTATATACATATAAAGCTTTTTATGGCTATAAAGCACTTTTACATATATTACCTCATTTGATCATTACAACCACCATCTCATAATGTAGGAGGACACTCGTTAACCTATCAATTCCTTGGGAAAGAAACTTTTCAGTAAGTGATTAAAAAGAAAAAATAACAGGTACCATGGGAAGCATTGCTAGCACCACGGCTAAGAACAATGGTTATCTCAAAAACTTTGTTTAGCTGAAAATGTAAAAAGGTACTCAGAATCCTATTTAAACAATTCTACTTTATGTTTTATCTGGTTTTTTAACCTAGCAGATAAAATTGATCAAAATGTTCAAATCAAACTGTTAGTAGGAGTTTCAGAAGATATTTCACAATTAAAAATGTTTTTCTCTTGCTCATGATGTATAATTATGAACCTATGTGAATGGAGACATAGTAAGATTGCTCTGAATTATCTAGATTGATTTCATTCACACCATATTAACAGCTAATGGATTCCTCCATTGTAAATTGTTTTTCAAAGCAATAGCAAAAAATTTACTAAATTTTGTGCAAGCAGTTTTTCAATATATATGAAACTTCTATTTTAAAACATGATCTAAGTTTTTTAGCCTTATGTAATATATTTATTACAAAAGTGTCATATACTGCATGAAAATTTAAATTGTGATGAATTACTTAAGAGATTAGCAGATTTCAAGTATTAATGGACTAAATTAAAGGTCATAACTTTGTCAACACAAAGTGCTTTCCATACATGTGATTAATAACAGAAGAGGCTATTTGGGACTAAATTTTTTTACTCCCTTCTCTGTGTTAGATTGTGATATCCATATCACAAACATGATAGATATTCTTAATCAGTGGTACTAGAGTTCTCATTAAGTACTCATTAAACTTCTGCACCTTAGGATAACCTTGAGAGGTGCATTAGACACTAATGAGTAAATGCTTTCATTGTATGAGCATAACTCTTATTAATGATAATGGAATTTATATGCATGCAGCAGGCAAAGATAGTATAGATAAACTATAAAAATAATACCAATTTGAATTTCATATCCCAATACTCAAATAAAGGATATATTTGTTAATTTGTTCTAATAAAACTGTCTTCAAAAATGCCACATATGGATAGAAATTAGTTGGGGAAAAAAACCTTTAAGACATTTAAAAATATTTAAATGCTTGGCAGTCATGATTGAAGGTAAAATAATAAATATCTGGATTAGAGCAGAAACAATTTTTTTAGAAAAAAACAATAGTTTTAGGTTCTGTAAGATCTTATAGTCAAATTCTGTAAGATCTTATAGTCAAATTCCTTAATGTATTTTGTTAGCAATACAGTTGATGAATTGATAAAACATTTATCTGTCCTCTGTGCTTTCTGTTTTATTTATTGTTATTGTTGGTTTTTTCTTAATTAAATTATTTCCATGCTCAAAAATGCTTTACTGTATAATTTACTGTACTATTACTGTAAGGAAAACAGATATTATATAGGTCAAATAAAACCTTGATTCAGAGATAATAACACCCTGCCTATTTACTTCCTCTTGATTCTGAACACAAACAGTTAAATTATTTTAACAAGTGACTATCCAAATTAATTTTCAAATTATTCTGCAGTTGAGACCTCCGAAAACTTCTGACAGACCTACTCATGAGAGAATAATTGTATTCCAAGACTTTCTTCTTGTTGCCTAAATTGTCCTGATGTACTTAAATTTCATTTCTTCTTAAATCTTTTTTGGAGATGAGGAAAATAAGGTCACCATCTTGGAACAGCAGAATCTTTGATCTCAGGAGATTATCTAGCAAATAGTAATTGTCTTCTTGCACTCTGCTGGCATTGAGAAACTCAGTAATATGAAACGCAGCCCATTTCAATTGTTAAAACATTCTTACTTATAATTAGCTAAAATCTATTCTGTAGATAAATCTAGGCCCAAAAATCCTCACTCTTAAAGTCGAATGGAATAGCTTTAATTCCTCTCCCACATAACAGGCCTCAAATTCATGAAGACGTGTTTCTGTGCTGATGTCTCTTTTCTCCATTGAACATTCAGTGTACCTTCAACCATTGCTTATATAAGATAAGGTTCATTACCCACTGACCTCTGGACCTCTCTGGATAGATGTCAGAGAGGTGCTCTCCTGCTTCAATAAGGCAGCTAGAATTAATCGCAATCTTCCTGCAGTGGGTTCAGTAGTGCTGAGTGCAGAAAGCTTATCGTCTGTGAACTGGACACCCTTCTTTCCTCTATTAACACAACCTAGGATTGCATTAGATCATTTGTCAGTCTCCTCACCTTGGATAACCCTCCATATCTATGGTATATTAACATGAGGGAATTGAGAGGAACTTTTATCAGACCATCTAGTCTGACCCCCTGAACCTTTAATCAAATAGCAGTGCTTTTATAGCAGGTTATCTGGAAACCTATATAAACGGATCGTTAAAAACACTGTTGTTTTGGAACCACTAAAATTGAGAGAGGTGGCTGGTATTCAAACATCCTTTCATTTGTTCCTGTACTGGTGAGTATTAATAAGCCACAACCATGTGTCTGCCTGGGACAGAGACATGAAGAACAGACCCCTGAATCTCAGTTCCCAGATGTCTCAGATAAGCTGATCGATAATGATATACTGTGTGCCAGGTACTCTGATGAAGGTGTGTAACAGTGAGGACAGAGAGGAAGAATGCCCAACCCAGCCTAGGTCAGATGAGGAGTCGTGGAGGCATCCCAGAGAATCCCATTCTTGAGTCGGATCTTAAAGGAAAAGCGAGGGTCCTCCTGGCTCCTTTCTTCAGTGACTACAACAATGCCTTGTGCTAAGAAATAAATGAATCAAAATTTAAAATAAGACAAAGTTAAAAGTTGGATAGTTACTGAATAGATGGATCAGTTAATTAATGAGTTAATTAGATATAAAGAGTACTTCAGTCATGTGCCAGCCACGGAGATGAAAGATTACTGTATTCATAGAGAGATAAGCACTTTGGTTAAGCTACAACTATGCTTGTAGAGGAGGAACAAGAAATGGGATGAGAGAAGTAGGTAAGGAAGAAAATAATGTGAAGGAACAGGGACTAGATACAGAAGAAACACCTGGTGTTGCTCTTGGAAAAGTCCAGCAAAAAAGAGAAAAGGGGAAGGAAGGTGGGAACTTATTTGAGAGACACCAAGGACTAAGGATACCAGAGGTAGAGATGGAAATGTAATTCCTTGGTTTCTCATTTGGGCCACCGTAAGAAAGAAGATTGAATTGACCAACCTTCAGACCAGAGGTAGGGCAGATTTTGAAAGTGAGGAGAGTGACAAATCCAGTTTGCTTTGAATTAAATGTAAGACATAAGATGGAGCATTGATAAGAGAAATCCGTAAGGAATGGACCACCCATTCCCAGTCTTCAATGAGGAGAGGAGACTAAATACAGATCTCTGGGTTACCAGAGGACATACGTGATAATTGACGTCTTTGGGGTGAATGAGATTGCCCGGGGAAAGAGGGAAAGTACCCAGAGTGGAGAGAAAAATGCTAAACATCAAGGCCTGGGCAACTACAAGTATCTAAGAGGCTGCCTAAGGAAGGGAAATTCACAAACCAGACTTCAAAAGCATCTCTGAGAAGGGAAGAATTGGATATATTGGTATGTTGAGTAACAAAGGCCAGCTGAGCAGAAGTTAAAAGCAGGAAGGTCGGAATGATTAATGGATCAAAAGTTCTACTATCTTACAGGCTTTAATTATAAAACATAAACTTTATTTTCAAAGAATACGTTTTTCTAAGAAATCAGCTAAAAGGGCACTTTCGTAATAATGAATCACTTTTTCTTTCCCATCTTTCTCATTTTAAGGGTCTCGTTTCAGCTACCCCAGTGCTAAAATGTATTTCTAAAACCTTCCAGAAAAGCTGAGGCAGGAGCAGAGGCTGGGTTCAGATATGGGGCCTTGAGATATAGTTTGGATTTTATTCTCTGTGAAATGGGAAGCTTCGAACCATTCACGTTCAGCAGCCCTGGACTGCAATGCCCACATTTTATCAGTAGGTGCTGATATCTAGTAAGACATGGTTGCTCAAGACCTCAGTTACAAAGAAACCCGAGGACATGGATGGGTCTGGATAGCTGATGGTTCACTACTGTAAGCTACGATCTGCTCCCCACACCCGTTTACATTTTTAATGGATTGTTCCCCTAAATCTGTCTATGCTTATAGTACAGCATATTCTATCTTTAGATCATTTTATTGTTATATTGAGAAAATGGAAGCCATAAGAGGAGTTTCCTCATTTTGACACCACCAAGTTCACCAGCCTCTGCATATCTTTGTCTGTCCTCTGCCTTTCCTCTTCAGACACATCAAGTGCCTCAGACGGAATCAAAACCCACCCTTCCCTTAGTGCTCTGTGCCTATCTTCACTCACCTTTGTGAATGCTTTACTTGGTTACTCTCAGGAGTTATCTCATCTCCTATCTCATCTGCATTTTTAATTTAAATTTTATTTGTATAAATGTATGGGGTCTAAGTGTAATTTTGTCACATGTCTGTATTGATAGTGGTGAAGTCAGGGATTTTAGGGCATCCATGATCCGAATAATGTATATTGCACTCATTAAGTAATTTCTCATCATCTACCCACGTCCACCCTGAAACTGTTTTGAGTCTTCATCATCTACCTTTCCCACTCTACATCCATGTGTATGTTATTTTGCTCCGACATGTAAGTGAGAACACACGGTGTTTGTCTTTCTGTGTCTGAGTTGTTTTACTTAAAATAATAGTCTTCCGTTCCATCCATATTGAGGCAAAAGACTTGATTTCATTTTTTATGGCTGAATAGTATTCTATTGTGTATATATGCTACATTTTCTTTATTCATTCATCCATTGATGAACATGGGTTGATTCCATAGTTTGCCTATAGTGACTAGCGCTGCAATAAACAGACGAATGCAGTTATCCTTTTAATAGAATGATTTCTTTTCTTTTGGGTATCCAGATATCCAGATTGCCAGATCCTGTGGTCCTCCTAGTTTTAGTTCTTTGAGAAGTCTCCATGCTGTTCTCCATAGAGGTTGTGCTAATTTATATTCCCACCAACACTGTATAAACACTCTCTTTTCTCTGCATCCTCACCAACATCTGTTATTTTTTTCTGCCTTTTTAGTAATAGCCATTCTGACTGGTATAAGATGATAGCCTCCCACAGTACCAGAAGTCTCCCTTTAAAATGCAAATGTATGATACACCTCCCACCTTAACAATATTTAATGTACAAGTGTCCTAACCACCATGCAATGCCCCCTTCACAGCGTAACCTCAAGTAAGGGCTGTTTCCACTGTCTCTGCTTTCTCGCTTCCCAATTTCATCACTGATTCCAAACAGATTCCTATTTCTTCCATCAACTGACCAAATCAAGACTGCCAATGAGCACCCATTGGACCCTCTTCCACAGCTGTGGTATTCGACTTTCCACATGTACCTAATTCAGCTGACTACCCCTTCCTTCTTGGAGCTCTTTCTTCTATTGGTTTCTACAACACTCTCATTATTCCACTACCTAAGGCTTCTTCTCAGCTTCCCTTGGTTGATTTCTCCTTCCATCTTCCTCTGATCTCACATTGATATCTAATATGAATCTCACACTCAAATCGCAAATCAGAGTTTGTCATTTCACCTCAAATCCTCACTCGGTCTTCCCCATTTCAGTAAATGGCACCACCATCCATCCACACAGTTAAAGTCAAAAGCCTGGGAATCTTCCTTACCACCTCCTCCATTTTCTTCACTCCCTGCCTGCAATCCATCAGCAAATCCCATCAGTGCTACTTCTGAAATATACATGGACCTCACCCACTTCTCCCATTTCCCCTGTTTCCTGTCTGGTCCAAAGGCCATCCTAGTAGTCTGGACATCCCCAGCCACCTGCCAAGCCTCTCTGCCACTGCTTTTACATCCTGTGATCCAGAGTAATCTTTCACTCTTTTCCAAGTGATGTCAGTACCCTAAATAAAACTCTCCAATGGCTTCCCACCTCACACAGAATAAAATCCAACTCCACGTCGGGGTCCCATACCCAGCCTCCTCTCCTCCTCCAGGTTTTCCAGAATTCCCTGGACTCACCATGCTTCACTTTTGCCACATAAGCCCTTCTGTTCTTGAAGTCAAAGGCACATTCCATCCTCAGGACCCTTGTACATGCAATCCCTCTTGCTGGAACACCAGTCTTCACAGGCTTGGCTTCTCTCTCCATTCAGGTCTCCACTTAAAGGTCACCGTAATTAACAGCTTTCCTAACCACCTGGCCTCAGGTAGAATTGGTTGCCCTCAGCTGTAAGTTGGGTCTCTATCACACCATCCCATTTTCTTCATATCACTTTTTGCTATCTGAAATTAACCTTTTTTAAATTTATGTTTTATATCATTGTGTGTTTTCCTAAACTAAAATATAAACTCAATGAAACCAGGTACCTGGTCTGTTTTAGTCACTTCTGTAATGAAGTATTTAATAAATAATAAATTAATGATAAACCAGGGATAAATGCTGTCTGACTATGATTTGGGGATTCTTGATACCTTGAAATAACATTTATAGAGGTAAGAGTTTTCGCCCTTAAATTCTGAAACTCTCGTGACCTGGCTAAGGCATATAAAAACCTCTGATTTAAAATTGTTGTTGAACTTGCAGGCTGAAGAATTTGTTTTGACATGAAATCTCTACAAGGGTGTGTAAACACATTTACATATGATCTCTCCCAGTGAAGTTAAATCATTCTTGGAAATTTTAAGCACTATTGGCTATTGTTTTTTCATGGAGGGGGTTCATAAAGAACATTAAAAATAGAGTCTAATTTCTCTTTTAAACTAGAAAAAACAAATTTATGGAAATCACCCAAATATAATACTCCAGCGGGAGACAAGAAAACAGGAAAGTTTTAAAACTTGCAATCGCCCACAAGTAAGCACCTAAGAGGCTATTAGCTGCCACCTGGTATCACAACCTCAGTAAGTCTCCAGGCCCACACACTGAGAAACAAAAGGCATTTCGGAGATGTAGCCTCAATCAGAAGAGGTGAGAACAGTTGTTAGTCTTAGCAAGGTGGCCATGGTCATTAGACCAGTATCCTGACCACACGAAGGCTTCCTAAATTCCGGAGATCCCCGGGTTGATTTGCAAGATCCTCCCTGCCTATGTTTCCATGGAGATTAGAGCTCTTAGGTTAGAATAAGAGGGACTGAGCACTTGCCTCAGGGGAGTAAGTTGCAGATGCCAGGTGGGGTGGTGACAAGGCTTGGGGGATGCTATGAGATTTACAGAGGAAAGAGACTGGCGGCCATCACTCAGGCCTCCAGCAAGAAAGAAAGGGGAGCGTGGGGAGCCAATTTGGGGCTAACAAGCAGTATAAACTCCATTTGCCGTAAAAAGGAGTGTGTGGTTTGTCCACGCTGCTGCACCAGGGTCAAGGCTGTGTTGAGCAGGAGCACAGAAGCACAGTTAGGAGTGTGGGCTGCTAAGAGCTCAGTGCCTGGACAGATGGCTTTAGGGCTCCACGCTGCTGCCCCTCCCTCATGGCAGCAGATTTCAGGGAGTGGTGTGACCTTTCATCGCTCAGCTTTCTCCTCTGTAAATACACATACACACCTGTGGTCACTATTTTCTCTTAGGGTTGCTGGAAAAATTAATATGAATAATCCCATTGTAAAAACGTAATAGAAGACAGCTGTTATTAACAAACGAGATTAAATTGTAGCTTGTGTGTCTGCTTTCTTGAGATCTTCTACCCCCATCGTTGCTGTTCAGCCATCATCTCTCAGCCAGTTTGCTTTGAGCACCTCTTTTCTTCTCATCAAACTCAATACTGTTTATCTTGATAGGACCTGGTACTTCTCAAAATTGAAAACAAGACTGTAGTTTATTATTTATATCTGTGTATCCATTGTGCTGTAACCTCCATGAAGGCAGGTGTCCCATTCACCGCCCTATACCCTCACAGCCTCATTTCAGGTTTGAGCATATTTCTATTTGACTCTTAATCAATATTTGTTGAATGTTGTTCTGAAATCTGCCTGTCATGTCCATCGTCATAGTGACAAAAGAATATAGAGTGACAGTCAGGGACTCCTTGGTGAGGAACATGCATGAGCATTAGTGTATGAACATTTAAGTCACTTATCTCAGAGGCATCTTTCCTTACTTCTGAGTGAGACTGTGGAGAAATACTGAGCGGGAGGCCACTTACCCACCTGTGACCGTACGCCAGATGACTACCCAGGACCCCAATTCTTTCATCTATAAAATGGAAATCAGGGTAGCAAACCCACAGGAATGTTGTGAAGACTAAGCGTTATACAGAAACCATTTTTAAATTTATTTTTAAGCAAGAGTAACCAACTTTAAAACAAATGTGACAGGTAATCCCAAAATATAAAACGGACCAAGTGGAACTTCAGGAGGACAGACTCTCTGCTTGGCTCTCAGCACATCCCCAGGAAACCTCATCAGAAGTTAGAGCTCATGGGACCACAGTGTCAAAACCACTGAGGCTCAGGCTGTCACGCGCTGAACAGGGAACATAATAGATTTGGAATAGACATGCACTCTCTCTCTTCTTGCTTATCTTCTTTGCATTTAGCCGAGGTTGCTTCATAAATAAGTTCTAGCTCTAATGGCAGGGAGGGGAGGTGTAGGTGACTTTCCCCCAACATAAAATTGAAGTTCTCATCTTAGAGCTATACAAAGTAAACTAGCATCTGTGTTGGCAGTTCTCTAAGTTTTAAGTTGTGGATATTATGTTAAAACAGAGATCCAAGTCATTAAACACGAACAGCAGGCATGAAAGAAAATAACTCTTGCACAGTACTATTTCACATTGTTGTAACCAGAATTGTATAGGTAAAAATGAGTCCCATCTAGGGATAAAGCAAGAATTTTTACTTGACATCAAGAGCATGTGATTGGTGCAGGGCCATTTCCCAACAAAAAAGCACCCAACACAAAATATTATTTCATTATCTTTTCCAGCTTTTTTGAGGTATAATTCACAAATAAAAGTTGTATATATTTAAGATGTACAACATGTTTTGATATACATTGTGAAAGGATTACCAGCTTTGAACTAATTAACATATTCATCACTTCACATACTTAATATTTGTTGTATATTATGACAATACCTAAGATCAATATCTTAGCAAATTTCAAGTATTCAATATAGGATTGTTAACAATAGTCACCATGCTGTACATTAGATCTCCAGAACTCATTCAAAAAAATATTATCTATATAAAAATATTATAACAGCTACAAATGCACTATAAAAGGAATGGGTGAGAGTCTATTGTTTGTTTGTTTGTTTTTCATTTTCCCTCCATTGTAAGGAGATGGGGAGAGAAAACTGGTTCATTGCACTTTTTGGCAACTGAACTCTGTTCTCTGATTGGCATGTCTTTGCTTCTCTCCTCCCCAGGCAGAGACCACTCAGCTCTGCCTGAGGCTCGTGCCTCTGGCTAAGCTTCCTGGCTTCTGCCTGTCACTCTCAGCCTGAGCATCTCCTCCAGCCCCTTGGCTTCACCACTTCCCCTCAAGGGACCTTGTCCACTATGACTCCCTCGACCTCTAGATAAAACGGTTCAGTTCCACATGTACCAGGGCACTAGATATCATTTGCATGTCTTTATCTTTCAATTTAGCTGATGGCCCTTGGCTCACATTTAATGGAAACTTTCATTCTGCCAGAGGGGACTGCTTTATCTATCTTTCTTATACAAAAGTTCAGCCGTTGAATCGGCTTGGTAGGTGACCTGTGTGACCCAGCAAGAGTGTCAGGAAACCATTTTTTTCCTTCTCAGTTCATCAGAAGTGTTCCTTGCACCCCCATATAGAATTGCACCACAGCAGCACACTGGCAGCTCAGCATTTGAAGGTGTTTTCTAGGAATGCAGCAAAATGCCCTAAAATGTCCTCATATGAGGCCAAAACATCCAACCTGAATAAAAACTCACAAATTTACTTGGAACTATGTTGCTGTCTCTAGTCCAGTCTCCATGGGAAGACATCCAATACTTACAACCAACTAATTTATGTAATCTTTTGAGTTTCCAAGTCTAAGAAAAAAAGTGGCACAAAGCCAGGTTTAGGTGAAGTCTAGCAATGGGGATCACCCACAAGTTGAATGTTAAGCTGGGGAAAATAACAAGTGCTCATCAATTATTTTCTAAAGTTACTCTGGACAAGACCCAATAGAATACCATTACTGCAGTCCCTGCAATGCCTTTTATGCCAGCCAAGTGCAAACCTGAACAAACAACCCTTCTCTTGGCAAGGCAGGCAGGTCTTTAGAGGAATCCGACTGCTGCTGACTGCACCCCAGTCTGCTTTTATCAGAAGAGCAAAGGAGCTGGATGGGCAGCCTCGTTCCCAACAAGCTCTTTCCACTGTCTGCTGCAGAGAGCACTGCCCCCCTGGGGCTAATACACTGCATAAGAGACAGAGTGAAAACTGACCAGTGACCACCAAGGGGGATACTGGGGCCTCCATCAGCCACACCACCTGAGGAGCCACACATCACATCAGAGACAGAGAGGCAGAGCCTGGCCAGCCCCTTCAATCGTGTTCCCGGTGCCTGGGAGTCCATTGAGAAGCATCAAGCTGGCCTGAGCTTCTTTTAACCTCAAGAACAAAGAGCAGTGTGAGTGGGGATCAAAAAGTGTAAGGAGAAAGGGACAAATTAGGACAAAATGCCTGGGTGATAAAGGGAACAGAAGCAAAATGCACCCAACTGTTTGAAGTCAAGGGCTCCCGAGGAGAAGGCAGGTTCTCCTTCCCTTTGCAAGGTCACTAGTCACAAGCATGTGACCACAGGGTGGCCTCAGGCAGCCCTGAGGTCTCCTTTTCCCTCGCAGTTAGGTAAGCATAGGATGTGGCAGCTGACTCAAGCAGAAGCAAGTAGTCTCTGCCAGGGGTTTGGGATTTGAAAGCAAACAGAGAAATCTACACTCCCTTTGGACGCCAGGATCTATGGCATGTGGTATAACGAGAGATAAAGGCCGCAGTTCTAGGCACTCTGAGTGCAGGACCTGTTGGGTTAGAGTGGCAGGGCACCTTCCACCCACCCATCAGGAAAGCAGAGAGAACCGCTGTGCAGATAAAAATGAGGCAGGTGCAGCCAGGCAAGGTGGCGCAGCTGGGCGCGGTGGCTCACGCCTGTAATCCCAGCACTTTAGGAGGCTGAGGCGGGCAGATCACGAGGTCAGGAGATCGAGACTATCCTGGCTAACACGGTGAAACCCCATCTGTACTAAAAATACAAAAATTAGCCAGGCATGGTGGTGGGCACGTGTAATCCCAGCTACTTGGGAGGCTGAGGCAGGAGAATCGCTTGAACCTGGGAGGTGGAGTTTGCAGTGAGCCGAGATCAGGCCACTGCACTCCAGCCTGGTGACAGAGCGAGGGTCCATCTCAAAAAAAAAAAGAGGCAGGTGCACAGGGCTCAGGTGCCCAGACCAAATGTCTTCATGGGCAACCTTGCCAGAGAATAGTCCCACTCTCCTAGATCATTTAATTTTTCTTCTATTTCATAACCAAGTGGAAGTCTGCCCGATCATTGAACTTTAAGCAGAAACTACCATTCATTCATTCATTCATTCATCCAACAATATTTACCCAACAAAACACTGTTCCAGCTCTTAAACAAAACTGAACAACAACAAAAATTTAGCCTTTGTAAAACTAACATTCTAGTGGGGACTGATTAGGAATAATCAAGACATTATAGAAAGTAACTTACATAGCTTGCTACAATGGTAGAAGAAAACCAGGCTGCTCTGCCTATGGTATAGCCCAGCTCTATCTATAGAGCAGCAGAAAAAAAAAAATTACTCAGGATAAAAGGAATCCTAGAGAGAGAGTGTTGCAATTTTAAATAAGTAGTCAAAGTAGGCCTTTCTCAAACGAGGAAAGATTTTAAGGAAGTAAGGGAAAAGCTATGTGGATACATAGAGAAAAGGATTCCCATCAGCTAAAACAGCCAGTGCAAAGGCCCTGAGACAGAAATGTGCACAAACTGTTTGAGAAACAGTGAGGAGGCCAGTTTGGCCGAGGCAGTGTGAGGGAGAGGGAGGGTGATGGATGGAAGTTGTGATCAGAGATGAATGGGGCACTCATTTTTTCTAAAGGAGTAATGCTGGTATGCCAGTGCAACATGCATCACACATTTTTGCAGTTTCTGAATATGTGTGTTCTCTATGAAAGTCAGTTCACCATGTCCAACCACAGAAATGAAAGACCCCATGTCTTCCTGTCTACCCCATCATATCTAGAGGACAAGACACCTTCCTTGACTCAGTCCCAAGGCATTAAAATAAGTAGTACCAAAATGAATAGCACGATGGATTTCTTTCATTGCAGGGATACCAGCAATTGGTGTCCTGCAGTCCGGCGGGGGTGGCTGGGGGAGGCCTTTCCAGGCTTTTTCTTGGAAAATACTGATTATGCTCCCTGGCTTCCAGAACCAGGGTCAGATATTTTTGGCCGCTATCATAATAATTTATTCAGGCAAGAACCATTTATGAATCTTTAAACTATTGGGTAAAGGTTGAAGAAGAATAAGATCTTTGCAATGTCTCTAAATAGCTCCCAACAAATTATTTACTAATCACAAAAAGGGAAATAGTAACTTTACAGTGGCGAAATCTGGCAAAAATCCACAGTAAGCAGGTGATCAAAGTTAACATCGTAGATAATGGGACACTAGTCTGTCCCCCTTATCAGACTGAAATTGTTGAGAATAAAGTCAAAGTCTTTTTCCAAATTCTTTAGTGCCACTTGTCGTAGCAAAGGTTGAAGAAACCTGGCCTCTATTGGATGCCAGATATGTACTCATAGTTCTCTGCCACGTGGTCTTTTTTTCCACTTTACACAGGAAGAAAACAATGGTCAAAGAGAGAAAGAAACTTTTCAGTGGTTATACATCTATAATTTACAGGGTCTAAATTTGAACCTAGAGTTTCCTGACTCCAAAGTCCAAGTTCTTTTCCCTTTCTTACACAGCTTTCATTCTGAAATCTAATCATGCAACACTGGAATGGATTAATCATGTGACAGAGATTTCTTTTTCACAAGATTAAAGAACAGAAAATTTTGCATAGGCAGGAATCACAAACCTGACTGCTAATCATTATTCCATTAATACACAAAATAAGCCAATTCAGGGAGCTGCAAGAAAATGCTGCCTGGTCAGGGCTAGGCAGACTTGAAGAATGAATGACACATCTAAACAGGGCAGCTGCCTTCAGGTCCAATCCATTCTTGGCATTAGCAGTGAGAACCCAAGATTGCCAGATTGTCTGATGTTTCCTAAGAAGAAGGAAATCTGAATGTGTGTGAATTTTTAAACATTGGCAGCTAATTTTTAGAAAGTGAAACACTCAGCTGGCTTAACTAAACACATCTATATGCCTGAAGTCACTATGTTTGGCCGGAGTCACCAGTTTACAATCTCCGGCACAGACTACTGTTCTTACTAGCCTTCACATTGCCCGCGCTGGTCCTGTCTTCTCAAATGGTGTCGGTGTGAGTGATTCACTATAGGTACCCACCCAGGATTGCTGTCATCTTTAGAAACTCAGCAGACTAAGTTGAGCTGAAATGAAGTTAAAGTGTAATAAGTTATCGTTGGTATTTCACAACTGATTATCTGGGAATGAGAAGGAGGAATGAATTTGGAACTGAACTCCTTAGTCTCAATTTTCAGTCCTACTGATTGCCACCGCCTACTAGGAGTCATGTGATTTTAATGTAGCCATTCCCCATGTGGGCCCTTGAAGTGACAATACTGCTGAGAAATAACAATATATGCCTCAGAAATATGCATTCCAGGTATTGTAATGCAGTGAGCATATTTTAAAGTGGCAAGTAAAGTAAAAATGACTACAATTTTCTAAAATTTATTTGCACTGAGAAGAAAGAACATGATGCTTTCTTTACTCATTTATTAAGGAAATACAGCATAGACTCTTTCACCAGGCTGCGAGGTTCATGCCCAGGTGCTGTCGCTTAGCATCTATGACCTTCAGCAAGTTATTGAACCTGCACCTCACTTTCCTCCTCTCTAATATGTGGATAGTAATAGTGTCTACCTGTTTAGTCAGGGTTCTCCTCAGAGACGTTATTAATAGCATATAGAGAGAGAGAGATAAGATCTTTATTAGGAGAATTGGCTCACTAGATTATGGAGACTAAGTCCCCCGATACACCATCTGCAAGCTGGAGAACCAGGGAAAATGGTGTGGCTCAGTGCAAGTCTGAGGGCCTCAGAACCAAGGAAGCATATGGTGTAACTCTCAGTCCAAGAGCCCAGGGGGCCACTGATGCAGATCCCAAAGTCTGAAGGCAGAGAGCCTGGGGTTCTTACGTCGAAGGACAGGAGAAGGGTTTCCCGTCTCTGGAAGTGAGAGAAAGAATTCACCCTTCTCCCACCCTTTTGTGCCATTGGACCTCCAGCCTTTTGGTCCAATATATTTCAATCTGATGGTGCCTGCCCACACTGAGGGCCAGGCTCCTCACTCACCCACCAACTCCAATGTCAGTACCCTCCAGAAACACCTTCACAGACACATTTGGAGCAACCCAATTATTCTAACCAATTGACAAACCACCTGGGTTTCTCTTTCAGCAGAAGAGGGACAGGCTCAGTGCTTACCATAGCACCGAGAATAATTTATATATATATAAATAATTAATATTTTACCAGCTATCTGGGTATCCCTTAATCCAATCAAGTTGACAGTCAAAATCAATCATCACACTACTTGAGAGTGTTGGAAGTTTTAGGAGAAGAGTTAATGGCACAAAAGAATTATGTTTTATGTGTTATCTATTAAGTTTATAAGAAAATGAATTATTAAAAATAATGTAAGAAAATAACTACAATTATGGCCATAAAATTAACAAGTCTTAATTTGATAGGGCAGCAATCAGCTTTCTACACGTTTCTCTTAAATATAATAATTTGTTAAGAATCTCTTCAGCAGCAATTGATTGACGATAGCTACCAAAGTCATTATGATTCTGCATAATTTTAAAGCAGCTATTTTTTATAGATACTCAGAATGAAATAATAAAAAATAGAAGGTGATGGAAATAGCCATAGATACTTAAATTGAGCATTTTTCTGTGCATAAAAAGTTGATGTAATCATGACTGTACAAAGGTGACATAAAATATCAATTCAGGAAAAGGATGATAAAAACTTTTTTTAAAGCATTTTGTCATACACCTTACAGAACTGCTAAATTGCCTTTCCATTCTCAATAACATGAGTCAAAGGCCTCAAAGCCGGTATAAAAAATGTGAAACAATCCATTGCAGGAGCAGCCCCTGATAGGAGAAAACAGGATTTCCAAATCAATTTGTCATGATCCAATATAGATTAAGCAGTTTATTTGTTTTGACATTTCTCATTTGCTAAGTGCCAGCATGCCAAAGTAATCTTTCTGTGATACAGACACCAACCAGAACATTTATTATTATTTGTTTAGGGGGTTTATAGCCCCTTTCCCTCCAGAGAAGTCATTTGAAAGCAGAAATATTTGGAAATTGGAACTGCATGTGGTTTCACCTGATAATAGTTTAATCTCATCATCTCCCAACTGCAGTGGAAAACCATGCTCTACAACCTTGGAAAATGGGTGAAAGACCTTCCAGATTTATGTAGCAAACACAACCACCCCACCTTAGACTTGAACGTCTACCCCTCACAGAAAGTAACAGTAATGTGTATTCCAGAATCTTTTTAGTCCAATATATTTCAATTGCTTTTCATTTGTGTTACTGCGAAAGTAGGGTGGGGTGGAGACTTACAAACTCTTAATAGAGACTATTAAATAGAGACTATTAAAAAACACAAGAGATAAGATAAGGTAGTGGAATTATTCTTGATTTGGAATCAGACCAACTTGAGTTTGAATCCTAGTACTTCATTTATTAACTGTTAGTTTACATTAGGCAAGTTACATAATCTCTCCAAGCTTCAGTTTTCTCAACTGTAAAACAGTGCTAATATTCTCTTCATTGGATTATGGTGATGCTTAAATCAGATAATAGGAATAAATTGACTAGTGTAGGGCTTGGCCCACAGTACCCCATTAAATGTGTGCCATTCCCTCCAGCACTCCATACCTTCCCTAGACTCTCACTTTGTGTTTTACAGGAGAGGGAGAGGGTGCATGCAAAAGGAAGTGAACAGACAGACATCTTTCTCCAGCAGATTTCACATCACTTAGAGCAACTCATGGAGGCTTCATTCTCCAAAACATCTTCAGCCCACGTTAGGGCAGGACTGCGAATAAACAGAACTAACTCCAGTTCTGTGTACTAAAGCTTAGCGGAAGGTATAATTCATAAAAGAATATAAGAAAGAGAACAGGGAGGAATCAGAGCAAAATGAGCAGAGCGGTAAAAGGATTTTACCTTGACACAGTGATGATAGAACTCTTAACCAGAGATCTAGGAATGTCATCAGAGAACAGCCATTTCCAGCATCCCACACCCTACTCAACTGGAATGACAGCTCTTGGTTTAAGCAACAGCTTACACAAACTATTGCCATTTTTACTTTCATGTATTTATATCCCTTTGGAACGTTACGTATATCAATTATGTGTTGAGTGCATTATCTTAGGTGCATGTTAGAGTTATTGTTTATAGAGTGTGACACTGAAAAGGAGGGACTAACAAGACCCAGCTAAAATCTGTGTTTCCAGGTTCCAGAAAGTAAACTAAGTGAATTAAGTCCATGTCCACATAAAAGCTAATCTCTGCTTGGCAAACAGAGGGTGAAATATAACCTAGAACTCTCCCAAATCCAAAGCATTGCCACTGCCTAACAAATCTGAGTGATGAGAGCAACATTGTTAGGGAGGGCCTGAGTGCCTAGCACTGAGCTGACCGTTTTCTATACACAACCTTGATTAGTTCTCATGGCAACACTGTGAGGCAATTGCTATCACTATACCTCTTAAGATCAGGAAACCAACCTTTGTAGGTTATTGGCCCATGCCAACACTAAAAACAGGAGCCTAGAAGCCAAAGATTTTCTAGTTCTTAAACCTATGCTCTTAATTTTAAGTGAATTCCCTTCATATCAACCTGTATCCTGCTGAATAGACATATAGTGGGTCTCACCTATTCCCACAGCAAGACCCATGCTTGGAAGATTCAGGCTTGGAACATACATGGGTAAGGAACATAAGAGATGGGCTTGGAACATAAGAGATGAGATCAAGTCTGAAATAAATATCGAAAAGAATTCTAAGACAAGTTATTGGCCAAAAAATTCCTGTAACATAAGCCTATTGGACTCATAAATGAAAACAAAAACCAAAAGAAGGGAACTTGAGGGGCAGCTACAAAATAGGGGCTAATAACAAGGTTTCAGAAAAAGGATTACAGTCACGAACCAAAATAGGACACCTAAAAGAGTGATGCAGGCAGGAGGATGAGCAGAAGACAAATTCGAAAGTTGGGAGAAGTTTCAAGCTAGACCACATCTGCAGTGCAGGCTCTGTTTAAAGTGAAGCATGAGGTGGTTGACAATTGAATTTCATGATCCCGAATATCCCCTGGTTCTTTCAGGGCACATAATTCAATAGCCAGGAGACATTATTCCTGCCATTGGGGGAAAATCTGTGCCCTGCTGTTATTCCCGCCCAGGAAATTAAGATCCTCCATGTTCTCTGATTCTGTGCACAGCAAAGTCCGGGTTCAACACTCCTAGCTGAAAAAGAGATTGGAAAAGTGTGTTTCTGGTATTTTTGCTTCTAGGCTAGGAATTTGGCTCTCCTCCACAAAATCTCATCATGGCAGGGGAATCGGCTATGCAGAGTCAGGGAAATAAAATGCTGGACACTTAAAAGGAATAATAAAGGTCCATTGCTGAATTATTTCCATTTCTTCCGTTAACTATGACCTCAAAACACTACACAGTCCTATAAAGCCCTCCTTTCCCCATCTCAAAACTTCAGAAAATTGCAAGATTTCAGGTTACAAGCTTAAGTAGAAAGCATAAATTGCTTCCCAAGCCTATCTTGCCCCTAAGCTTGTCTTTGTTGGATCTGATGAACTCTCAATTCCCAGACCTACCAGCTTCCTTCCCAGAGTGGTTGGAAATGTCTCAAACCATAAAGTTGTTTTGGAATTAAACATTCCTAAAGAAATTGCTGAACAAAACATATTTCTAGGTTATACCACCTTCAAACCTGTGCCCCTGAATCACCCACTGGGCCACGTTGCTAACCTCAATTACTTAAACTGATGAGGATCAAGGACACTCTGCCCCACAGGACTACTGGAATCTTCTTGGACGTTCTCAATCCTGGGGAGCTCAGCATATTGCGGTAGGTCATTTGTACCTAGCTATCCTCATTCAACAGCATCTTTTAAATATAGGCGTAGCTACGTTTCAGCACTATAAAAAACTGTGGTTTAAAAACTGTGCTGTGATTTTAAAAGTAAATCTTGATTAAGACTGCTTACTGTTAAACTCTAGACCACCACTTACTAGACGTATGAGCTTAGGCAAATTATTTTGCCTCTCTGAACCTTAGTTTTCTTATCTGTAAATTAGGAATGTTAAAAGTCTCTGTCTTGTAAAGCTTTTGAGAGGATTAAAACAGTAATACATAATGATATACACAGAAGCATCTAAATGGTTTCTGACATGTTTAATTCCTTGGCAATCCTATTAGCAACCTTTTTATGACAAAATTGAGGCTTAAGAAGATTACATAATCTGTCCAAGATTATACAGCTATTATGCAAAGAAGCAATTTCTCTAAATTCATTCCAAAGAGTTGGCTGAGGACTCTGATGAGTTACAAAAAAGAAAATGAAAACAAAGAGCAGAGTATATAATAGACAAGGGATCAAGAGATCTAAGCGCCAGTTTTCATGTTTCTAAAATGGCTGGGTTGGGTTTGATTTCCAGGTTAAGATGGCATTTGTGTAGCAATTCCTGATTTTCTCCAAATTTCCCCACTAAAATAGCAAAGAAGACATAAAAAAATTGTGTGGTATTCCAGGAAATTAAGGATAATAGAAAACCATTGATAGAGTGTGGGAGGGATTTCCAGTACATTGAGAATAGATGGAGATAGACTTACCAACAAAACTGCTGCCCTGCATTTATGTTGCTCTCTGAGATAGAACAGGACATCCTGCTCAGATGATGCCTTCTACCCACTGCCTCCCACCAGCTGGGAGTTAGAGGACCTGCTTTTTTTTTTTCTTTTTTTTTTTTTTTTTGTGATGGAGTCTTGCTCTGTCGCCCAGGCTGGAGTGCAATGGCACGATCTTGGCTCACTGCAACCTCTGCCTCCTGGGTTCAAGTGACTCTCCTGCCTCAGCCTCCTGAGTAGCTGGGATTACAGGTGCCTTCCAACATGCCCAGCTGATTTTTGTATTTTTAGTAGAGTCGGGGTTTCACCAGGTTGGCCAGGCTGGTCTCGAACTCCTGACCTCAGGTGATCCACCCACCTCGGCCTCCCAAAGTGCTGGGATTACAGGCATGAGCCATCGCGCCTGGCCAAGACTTGCAGTTTTTTTAAGTGCATCCATTCCCAGCCACCTTGCCTCACCTTACCATTCAGGTACTATTGTAGAGTTGTAAAAGTTAGCTCCTCCATGTGGCCACCACCTCCATGCTATTCACCATCTGCATAGCCCTTTAACAGGCATTCTGAAATACCTAGAATTTCTAAAGCTTAATGACCAAGAAAACAGTATAATTTGTGGAAATAAGTGCAGGGCAACCAAGTGAGAACAAGCAAAGACTTCAGAACTTGCTATACTAAGGGAGGCAGCAAACATCACTTGCGTTTTGGCAGTGACTCAAAGGCAGGCAGAAGAGAGAGAAAGCTTGAGAGTAGGAAAAAAGTAGGAGCTCAGATGTGCCCTGATTGGAGGCTACTGGCCCAAGGAAGATGGAGAGGGGCTATCTAGAAGCAGGGCATCTTCCGTGATTACTTTGGGGCACATGTGGTCTTCTCTAGGTGGTCATAAGGTGGAAGCAGGGACAAAAATTAGAGAAATTGTCAGTTATTAATCAAGTCTTGGCCATTTGGAGCTGATGATTACTTACAGAGGATTTTGTTTGGTTTCCTGAACTGGCTCCTGGAGGTAGTGATCTGACTTCCTTCAAGTCTGACTTATAGATAATAGGCTGGCTTCCTGAGCTGGTTACTGTAGACAGTGGGTTGGCTTTCTGGGCTTGTTGCTCTAGATCTGTTTTTACATATAGTCTGGTGATTGCCCGTTTCACTATTCAGTCTCTCAATTAATTACATTTTGGGATATGCACACGAAGGCAGAAACAAAGAAAACCATGTTACCAGAATATGCCAGAAATACTCATTTTTAAATATAAATACTTAGGATTAAAAAAGAATCATGGATACCCACAAGTGATGTGGGGATAGAACTTATCAATCTCAGAGTCAGAGGTAAAGTTCTTAAGCCACGGGATAAGAGAAGAGTTTATCTAAGTCTGGAAGAACTTTACTGGATAAATCCTGCTTTCAAGATCCACACTCTGTTTTTGTCCTGACACAGGTTTTCAGTAAGCACCTAAGTGGAAAGTAAGAGCAGCCAAAGGAAGACTTTGTATTCTATCTGCTGGCAAATGCTAAAAACAAAAGACCAACGCTTCTGAGTCAAAGGAGAAGAAACGATAATTCCTTAATTTCCTTATGAACGTTTATGCGACATCATAAAAAAGTAGAGTATCAACTATCCTAAAGATTTTAAGGAATCTATCTCTGAAAATTACTTGCTACATGTAAAATAAGAATTTGTAGATAAATATTTGCCTTTTTCTCAAAGATATACAAGAAATCATAGATGCCATTTTTTTAAAAAAAGTATGCTGCCCTAAAAAGAGATCAATATAAGACAAAAAGATGAAAGACTGAGATTTAATCTGAAATTGGAAAACTTTGTGACCTTCTCTTAAACTGCACAAGTAGAATTAAAATCCCAAGATAGCATCATTAAAAGAATCTACATCTGTTTAGGTCCTACTCAAGGAAAAATTAAAGAAGTTATCTCAAAATGTAAAGGAAAAATAAAAATACTAGGAGTAAATGATAAAATGAAGAGCAAAGTAACAGGGAGCAAAAGAAACTAAAATATATGTATACTTAAATGAAATGAAAAAATTAATTGCATCCTTAGATAAAAAGGGTTTCAAAAAGAGAACATAAAACTTGAAAATAGGACAAATTTCAAAAATCAAGAAAAAAACTCTGGTTTTCAACAATAGAAGAAACATCACATTGACCTCATATTTCTCCATCATCAGAATAGATTTCAGAAGAAAATAGAGCAATGTCCACATAGGTGAATAAGAAATCAAAGACTTCCCTACATCAAACTAGTTGTTAATTCACAAATGAGAAGGAAAGGGGTTTTTTTTTTCCAGATATGCAAGAAAACTGAAAAAATAATTTTCATGTATATTGCCTGAAAAAAGACTTCAGAATATACTCTAGATGACCAAAAATGTAATGAACATTAAAGAGCCAAAAATATGAAGTACATAACCTAAAGAAAAAAGGCTGAACACAGAATAAAATTAAACAAGTACAGTAGTTACATATCTAAGTGATTTTTTGCAAATAAGATAAAATCACCATAATTTTTTTTGAGACAGGGTCTCACTCTGTTGCCCAGGCTGCAGTGCAGTGGCACAATCACAGCTCACTGCAAACTCCACCTCCCAGACTGAAGCAATTCTCCTGCCTCAGCCTCCTGAGTAGCTGGGACCACAGGTGTGCACCACCATGCCTGGCTAATTTCAATTTAAAATGTTTAAATTATCTTTTAAATAATAGAGTAAAATTTTTTTTCCAAAAAACTCTGTAGTTTACTAACAATTTTATGTACCAATAAGATTCAGATTTATTTTTTAATTGATAAAAATGTAAAAGTTCACTAAAGTTTGCTAAAAATATGCTGAGATTAGTTTTACATAGGGCAGCGTCAGAAGTTATGATACTGTTGTTCATTGGTAATTAGAAAAATTTGCATTGCACTGTGTTTTTTAAAAACTTCAAAGGTAATTGCCAGTGGAGTTAAAAACAGGATGCACACCTGTTTTCCAAATCACTACAAAACAAAAAAACAAGATTCAAGAATCTGCAAAGAATAAAAATAGCTAATATTTATTTAACTCTCATTTTATGCCAGGTACTATACATGTTTGCTTCTCTTTTTTTCATTTATTTCTTAAGACCATTTTATGAAGTAGATATTATTATTTGCCACATTTTTCAGAGATGACATTGAAGATAAAAAAAATCAGTAAGTTATTCAAAGACAAATAGTTTGTAAATATTAGAACTGCAATTTTAACTCAGAAGACTAGCCTTCAGAGCCAGTGTTGAGCCACTGAAACATGTTGCTTCACCTAAATGTTTATTGAGAGCATAGGATATGCCAGAAACCCTGCTATTATTTCACTTAACCTTTCAGCAACAAGACAAGATAAGCAGGACCATGAAAAGAAGGTGCAAAAAACAAGAAAAGTTATTATACGATTATACGTATCAATTATACTAGTGACTTCAACGCCTGATGTTAAAGCACAAAGATTTGTGGATTTGACTTTTTATTTACTCATTTTTAATTTGAGGGATAACACTTCAGTTTGGGCCTAAAACTAAATAATACTAAATAAAGAAAGAAAAATAAATAAATAAAAAGATACATCAGATATGAAGCAAACAGCAACAAAAAACAGCCAAGGAGACAAGATTAATATCAAAGAAATACTCAATATTAAATGTATTAAAACTAAAAAGGAGACTTATCACATTGTATTAATTATACAAATTATACAAATAATAAGACAAATAGGCAATACACTTATACGCCACATAAAATAATGTCATAGTTGTCTTACATATTATATACAACCTACATAATTATACATTTTAAAATTATATATCTCTTATAAATGCAAAGAACAATGAACAAAAAGCAAAAATACAGTGAACGCCTTCAATACACCAGTACCAATATGTGATAGATCAGATACATTCAAAGACATAAATAATTAAAACAACATAATTAGTAAATTAATCTTAGTCAAGCTAAACCAAGTTTTACATTCTACAGAAAGCTCAATAGTAAATTGAGCCAAAAACAATCTCAATTCCATAATTGTAGAGGCAGAAATTATAGAGGCAAGATTATCAGATAATAATATATTCTCTGATAATATTATAAATTTGTTCATGTGATACAAAGATCCTGAATGCTAAAACATTATTTGAAGACTTAACTGATAAAAAAGAGATAGAAAACATTGCAAAATAAAATCATGATGAGGCCACCAAAGGAATATTTAAAGCCTAAGAATACGATAATATTTTTAATTTTAAATTTTTATTTATTTATTTAAGAGACAGGGTCTCACTTTGTCACCCAGGCTGGAGTGCAGTGGTGTGATCACAGCTCACTTCTGCCTCCAAATTCTGGGCTCAAACTATTCTCCCACCTCAGCCTCCAGAGTAGTTGCGACTACAGGCATGAGCCGGTACACCTGGCTAAAAATAGAAAAAATACTAATATGTCATTTTTTAATAGAGTTTAAAATATTAAAAATAACTTAACCAGAAAATAATAAATGTGTGAATAAAAAAGAACAAAATAAAAAACAGATGCAGAAAAAAATTAAAATTAATATATATTAATAAAATAGTTGTTTCTTAGGGAACAATTTAAGTAACAGGAATACCAAATAAAGAAAAAAAAATCAAATTTAGAAAAAAGTTAAATCAACAAACATAGAATATGTTCAATAATCTCATGTTAAGAATTTGATATATTACAAAGAAATGGAGGTTATACTGGAAAAGCATTAAATAACTAAACTGAAAACCTGAATGTGTCTAAAAATAGAATGCATGAAGTAAAGACTGTATTTTATTATGTGTCCAGGCACACAGGTGAATAATTTCAACCTCTGACTTGCTACGTCATCCTGGTCATTTATACATCTTTTTAAACCTTGGAAAAAAGCTGAGAAGTGTATCTTAAGAAGCTATCTATGACAAACCCACAGCCAATATCATACTGAATGGGCAAAAACTGGAAGCATTCCCTTTGAAAACTGGCACAAGACAGGGATGCCCTCTCTCACCACTCCTATTCAACATAGTGTTGGAAGTTCTCGCCAGGGCAATCAAGCAGGAGAAGGGAATAAAGGGCATTCAATTAGGAAAAGAGGAAGTCAAATTGTCCCTGTTTGCAGATGACATCATTGTATATCTAGAAAACCCCATCGTCTCAGCCCAAAATCTCCTTAAGCTAATAAGCAACTTCAGCAAAGTCTCAGGATACAAAATCAATGTGCAAAAATCACAAGAATTCTTATACACCAATAACAGAAAAACAGAGAACCAAATCATGAGTGAACTCCCATTCACAATTGCTTCAAAGAGAATAAAATACCTAGGAATCCAACTTACAAGGGATGTGAAGGACCTCTTCAAGGAGAACTACAAACCACTGCTCAATGAAATAAAAGAGGATACAAACAAATGGAAGAATATTCCATGCTCATGGGTAGGAAGAATCAACATCGTGAAAATGGCCATACTGCCCAAGGTAATTTTAGATTCAATGCCATCCCCATCAAGCTATCAATGACTTTCTTCACAGAATTGGAAAAAACTACTTTAAAGTTCATATGGAACCAAAAAAGAGCCCTCATTGCCAAGTCAATCCTAAGCCAAAAGAACAAAGCTGGAGGCATCATGCTACCTGACTTCAAACTATACTACAAGGCCACAGTAACCAAAACAGCATGGTGCTGGTACCAAAACAGAGGTATAGACCAACGGAACAGAACAGAGCCCTCAGAAATAATGCTGCATATCTACAACTATCTGATCTTTGACAAACCTGACAAAAACAAGCAATGGGGAAAGGATTCCCTATTTAATAAATGGTGCTGGGAAAACTGGCTAGCCATATGTAGGAAGCTGAAACTGGATCCGTTCCTTACACCTTATAAAAAATTAATTCAAGATGGATTAAAGACTTACATGTTAGACCTAAAACCATAAAAACCCTAGAAGAAAATCTAGGCAATACCATTCAGGACATAGGCATGGGCAAGGACTTCATGTCTAAAACACCAAAAGCAATGGCAACAAAAGCCAAAATTGACAAATGGGATCTAATTAAACTAAAGAGCTTCTGCACAGCAAAAGAAACCACCATCAGAGTGAACAGGCAACCTACAGAATGGGAGAAAATTTTTGCAACCTACTCATCTGACAAAGGGCTAATATCCAGAATCTACAATGAACTCAAACAAATTTACAAGAAAAAAACAAACAACCCCATCAAAAAGTGGGTGAAGGATATGAACAGACACTTCTCAAAAGAAGACATTTATGCAGCCAAAAAACACATGAAAAAATGCTCATCATCACTGGCCATCAGAGAAATGCAAATCAAAACCACAATGAGATACCATCTCACACCAGTTAGAATGGCAATCATTAAAAAGTCAGGAAACAACAGGTGCTGGAGAGGATGTGGAGAAATAGGAACACTTTTTCACTGTTGGTGGGACTGTAAACTAGTTCAACCATTGTGGAAGTCGGTGTGGCGATTCCTCAGGGATCTAGAACTAGAAATTCCATTTGACCCAGCCATACCATTACTGGGTATATACCCAAAGGACTATAAATCATGCTGCTATAAAGACACATGCACACGTATGTTTATTGAGGCACTATTCACAATAGCAAAGACTTGGAATCAACACAAATGTCCAACAATGATAGACTGGATTAAGAAAAGGTGGCACATATACACCATGGAATACTATGCAGTCATAAAAAATGATGAGTTCATGTCCATTGTAGGGATATAGATGAAGCTGGAAACCATTATTCTCAGCAAACTATCTCAAAGACAAAAAACCAAACACCGCATGTTCTCACTCATAGGTGGGAATTGAACAATGAGAACACATGGACACAGGAAGGGGAACATCACACAGCAGGGACTGTTGTGGGGTGGGGGGAGGGAGGAGGGATAGCATTAGGAGATATACCTAATGCTAAATGACGAGTTAATGGGTGCAGCACACCAGCATGGCGCATGTATACATATGTAACAAACCTGCACGTTGTGCACATGCATGTACCCTAAAACTTAAAGTATAATAATAATTTAAAAAAAGAACCTACCATAACTCTAATAAACAAAAGTTTGATAATGAGCAAAACAGAAATTAGAGATCAATCTTATATATTTCTGTATGCATATACAAAAGTCCTAACTGAAATACTAGCAAATTTATAACACTCTAATATCAAAAACAAATCCTTGAATGCTTTAATAAAGATTCTAGCTTTATAATAATAGTGATTCTAGCGTTATAACAATAGAGTCTAGAATTAACTCAATCTGCAAAAATCTTGTAGTTACCTTAATTGATGGTTAAAAAGAGATATTTAATAAAATTCAATCATTATTCTTGATTTTATACTTTTTTTAATCTTAAGAATAAAAACATGAGATAGATGAACAATCTCATACCAAAAGCCATTGCCATAAGTAAGTCAATGAGTGTCAATCTCATTAAAGGAAGGTTACAACTGTCCTTCTCCTTTACCATTGTTCTGGGTGCTACACTGAGACTGAAAACAGATTATAATAATTAGGAAGGGACAATAGTATCATTATTAATGGCAGACACTGCTATGTATCTAGAAAATCTATATAAATAAGCTAAAAAAACCCTCTTCAAATTAATAACAAAATTCAACACAGTAGATGTACACAAGACAAATACAAAAATATCAAGAATTTTTCCAGTATACCAATAACAAACTTAGACTAAAATGTTTAGTTTTTACAAAAGCCTTGAAAACTGTTAGCATTTTTTTCTGGGCATATCGTAGTGCAAATGTATTTTTTTCTACCATGTGTAGAAAACATGTAAAAAGAAAGTCAATGTATAATAAAAGAAAACCTGAATACGTAATCAAAAGCATCCATGTCTCTGCTTGTGTAGACAGAGGAAAGACATTGATTCCTTGCAGCTCCATGTGTAGGTTAGACATCCCAATTAAAATCTCAAGTTTGGAACTTCACAAAATGATTTTCAAAAATACAAAGAATCTAAATAACATAAATGTGATAATTATTAAGAACAATTTTATTAAAGAGGACGTGATCAGCAAAAAAAAATAAAATATGCTACCAAAAATAGTTTCAATTTTAGCAAAACACGTGCAACATCTATAACAGTTACACATTTAATTAGAAAACGACTAAGATTCCAGTGGTGAACTGGAAAACAAATATAATCAGAAATTCATGAAAGAGAAAATTCAAATAACCAGAATGTATAAGGAGCTCAAACAAAATAGCAAAAACTAATCCCAAATAATCTAATTTACAAATGGGGAAAATATCTGAATAGACATTTCTCCAAAGAAGACATACAAATGGCAAATAGGTATATGAAAAGGTGTTCAATGTCACCAATCATTAGAGAAATGCAAATCAAAACCACAATGAAATATCCTCTCACTGCAGTTAAAATGGCTTTTATCAAAAAGACAGGCAATAATGAATGCTGGTGGGGATGTGGAAAAAGGGGAACTCTTGTAGTTTGTTGGAGGGAATGTAAATTTAGCACAGTCACTATGGAGAACAGTTTGGAGGGTCCTCAAAAACTAGAAATATAACTATCATATGATTCACAATCCCACTGCTATCTATATATCCAAAAGAAAGAAAATTCATATATCAAAGTGATATCTGCGCTCCCGTGTTTATTGCAGCACTATTCACAATAGCCAAGACATGAAATCAACCTAAGTCTCCATCAACAGATAAATGGGTAAAGAAAATGTGGCATATATATACAATGAAATATTATTCAGCAATAAAAAAGAATAAAGTCAAGTCATTTGCAGCTGCATGGATGGAACTGAAGGACCTTATGTTAAATGAAATAAGCTGGGCACAGAAAGACAAATTTTGCAAGTTCTCACTCAGATATGGGAGCTAAAAAAAATTGATTTCATGATGATAGAGAGTTGAATAATGGTACCATTATTCAATGGTAGTGGGGAGGTGAGGATGAAGTGGGATGGTTAATGGGTACAAAAATACAGTTCAATAACAGCAATACGATCTAATGTTTGATAGCAGAATAGACTCAGTTTGCTTAATTATTTTGTTAAGACACAAGCAGTAAATCTTTCTACTCAGTAAAATAAAATCTAAGGTGCAATTTGTAGCTTTGGATTTTATCTTCAGCACATTAGTCTCATCTCTTCCTTGATAGTTTAAAACTCTTAATCTAAAAATAGAATTTGGGTTTGAACTAGACAGTCTCTAGAGGGCTTTCAGTAATAAGTCACTTGATTGCCCTAATAGTGTCACCATTCAGTTTCCCACAACTATTGTGTAAATACAGGGAAGCCATATACATCTAAGCCATTCTTAAGACAGTTGATAGGCCAGGTGCAATGGCTTATGCCTGTAATCACACCTTGGGAGGTCAAGACAGGAGAATTACTTGAGCCCAAGAGTTCGAGAAAAGCCTGGGAAACATAGCAAGACCGCTTCTCTACAAAAAAATATTTTAATAAGATTAGTTGAGCATGCTGTTGTGCACCTATGGTTCTAGCTACATGGGAGGCTGAGGTGGGAGGATGATTTGAGCCAGGGAGATTGAGGCTGCAGTGAGCCATGATCACACCCTTGCACTCCAGTCTCAGTGAAAGAAAGAAAGAAGAAAGAAAGAAAAAAAGAAAAGGAAGGAAGGAAGGAAGGAAGGAAAAAAGAAAGGAAGGAAGGGAGATAAAGAAAATTCAGTAAAGTGGATTATAAAATTCCATGCTTATTTCAAACTACATGAAGATTAAACAATGGAAATAATTACTTAGAATATATCTGAATGTTTCTACAAATTATTTAGATTCTTTAATTAGAAAAGCAAGTCTTACAAGTTATATTTAACAAACGAACTTGAAATATCCATGAAAGAAAGCTTTTTTTATGTAGCCTGACTCTATGACCAATGTATAATGATGAATTGACAAAGACATATCATTTGAGGTTTCTTTAAAAAAATTTGAGTGGTGTTTATAATTTTGCTTAGATTTGAGAAAGAACCATATCACTTGGATTTTAAGGGGGGATACTAAGATGTTGTTTTCCATTCAGTTGTTCAGAGTAAATTAACCAGTAATTTATCAACTTACATCTATTTATAATTGTATAATGTGATCATTAATTTTGTCTCTTAAAAAAGTAAATCTGTTTATTGTCACTATACATAATCTTTAATTAAACAAAGAAATAAAATTTTTAAAGGAAAAGTAAGCAGATGATCTGTTAAATGACAGTAAAGCTAAATTGTGGCCTCAAAACAGACTTTCAAATAAATATGACTTAAATAATTGACTCAATTTGCTTAATTCTCTTGTTAAGACACAGGCAATAAATCTTTCTACTCACTTTAGTAAAATAAAATCTAAGGTGCAATTGACGGGTTTGGATTTTATCTTCAGCCCATTATTCTCATCTCTTCCTTCTTTAATAATTTCAAACGGAAATTTCTTCATTTTCATATGCGTTCACTATTCTTTGGGAATCCAAAGGGAATACCATCAAAATTTGCTTACCTAGTTCCAGTAAAGGTAAGATTGCTTTAGGGAGAATATTTCTTAGAATAGAAACTCCATTATTTCCATCTATTGTCAAGATAATCTTTTACTACAGAGACAAATTCCCAATCTAATTAATCATCACTCTGACTTTCAGTACCTAAAAATTAGAAGACTTTTGCAGTTTACTATGTATTAGCAAAACGTGAGCTAGACATATCTAGTTGCTTCTGTGAAATTGTTTCTGCTGTCTTCTAACTAGTCTCTATAATAAACTGTACTTGCCTCGGTCACAGCTTTGAGTCAAACAAAGTATTGTGTAAGTCATTCATTGTCAAAATAATTTGATAATCACTTAAAATGTTAAAGTTCAATTCATAGTAAAATTAGTTTCTTACATTTTTCTTACACCATATGCAGTTTTCCAAATTACCTTTTTCCACATGGATCAAAATGTCTGTGATGCATCTTAATTCATACTATTATTCAGTCCTCTTTAGGCCTTCATGTCAAAAGATGCTTTGAAACCACTATCATGTCTTAAACTCCCTTTCAAGCTGTGTGCCAAATCTTTACATTTTCTTTATATAACCCATTATTCTATACACATTTTTTGTTCTTCTTGAACACTTTCTGTTGTTCCCAATCTTTTTTTAATGTTGAGACAAACATTTTCTGTACTACATTAATTCATCTAGCATTTCTATATGAATTGAGCACAGGACATGTGTCAACTTCCATGGCGGCCAGGGGAGATAAGCAAGTGCATAACTACCTGAACGGTACCAAAGACTTCGATTTGGGTCTCTCTCCCTCTTTTAGTGCAGCCACCACCATTTCCCAGCCATTTTATCTCTGTGCAGCAATAGTAACTGATTCTGACCTCAAGATAGATGATTCCGACCTCAAGAGAGATGATGATTTGACTATTTTCCTGCCATTGTTGTTTAGATAACTTCAATCTCTTTTTTTTTTTTTTTTTTTTGAGATGGAGTCTTGCTCTGTTGCCCAGGCTGGGGTGCAGTGGCGTGATCTCGGCTCACTACAAGCTCCGCCTCCCAGGTTCACGCCATTCTCCTGCCTCAGCCTCCCGAGTAGCTGGGACTACAGGTGCCCGCCACCATGCCCGGCTAATTTTTTGTATTTTTAGTAGAAACGGGGTTTCACCGTGTTAGCCAGGATGGTCTCGATCTCCTGACCTCGTGATCTGCCCCGCCTCGGCCTCCCAAAGTGCTGGGATTACAGGCGGGAGCCACTGTGCCCAGCCTGGATAACTTCAATATCTTTTAACAGAGTTTGATTTTGGTTCCATGTACCAAAACCAAAACCAAGTGTCTTGTTTGGTTTCAAGACACTGTTTCCTAATTTAGCAAAGCCACTGGGCAATCGCTGATGTCATGGTCCAAAACCTCAATGGCTAACTTCAATTTAGCAATTCACAAGGTGGATCTCCTTTGAAAAATAATTTTAATTAATCTTCAATCCTTATCCATCCAATTAATAATTGCATTCTTCAAATATATTGTGCTCAGAACTTGTACTGTAGGTGTGGGCCTTGAAGAATTAGTATCTGAGGCCCTTAGAGAAGTGATTTTACATACTTAAAGCAATAGATTCTATCAGTTCTGTCTCTTGGTTTTGCCGTCTTTCATCATCGCCCATCAAGATGGAAAGAGGACATATGAAGACAACCAGAAGAGTGAAAATAGATCAAAATGGACTGAAGGGTGGATGAAAAGTAGGAACTTTGAAAAAGTGTCAAGAGTATAGAATGGGCTTTCTTAGAGCCATAAATGTTTTCAGAATGTTTCAGAATGTCTGTGAACTAGCTAGACACTCTGTTCAGTATGCCCCTCCCCTAACTAGCATGGTCACATCCAATTGTAATACAGAATGGGTGAGGAATTCAGTTTGGCTTAATGAGATAGAAAACACAAAACAAGAATGGCTGATTTATTTCTCTCTCATATTGACTAAGTATAATGGCTCCACAGTCATTAGGAAACTGGGCCATTCTCAGCACTTGACAGCAGCTTTGTGGATCAAGATGGCAGCCTTGGCTCTAACAGCAGGTCCCATGGAGTCAGATAGAAGAAGGGACAGAAGTGCGTGCTCCCTCTCTTTGAGGAGCCTTCCTGGAAGATACTATACCAATTCTGCTCATATCACTTTGGCTAGAATTTAATTATATGTCTATAATAGCTGTGAAAGAGGTTAGGGAATTTAGTTTTTATTCTGGGAAATTATGTCACCAGCTAGCATTTTGAAGTTCTATGATTAAAGGAGAAGGAAGAATGGATATTGAGGGAAAACTACCATTATCTACCAGAGAACAAATTATTTTGTTAAATAAAGATTTGAATAATTTAATGACACATGAAATCTGACCACTTCTTATGTTCAGTCCAGCTTTCCTTCAATGGAGTCTGATTGATTCATTTTGCCTTAATAACTAGTTGTTAAAAAAAAAAAAAAGATTGCAGAACAGATATCATTGAACACAAATCTACATTTGTCATATATAAGTATGTATTCATAAAATTACATTAAATGACTTATACAGAGCATTTTACATAGAAAAATGTAATGTATATTTCAGTTCATGAAAACTGATTACTTAAATGTAAGTAATATTTTGATAAACTCTTGAAAATTTTCATCTCTACCTTGACTGACTGAAGCATCACCTGGGGAGCTTGTCTTTTTGCTGTTGTTTCATTATTTTTTAACAATTTCAATGCCCAGCACATGGTGAGCACTGAGACCAATTCATCCAGAACCTGGAAGGGGTAGAAAAGGAGAGTGTAACCCAGGTCTTTCTGTGTCTTGTAAAAGCAGCTTCTAAAGTATAGGACCCCATTCAGCAACAGCTAAGGAAGGCTTAGAACGTAAGCATTAAACCGGGCTGTACTGATGCTTTTAATTGCACTCAAGAGTAAAGTGCAATTAAGAAAATCTGTGATGTGATTGATCTCTCTGTATGTGGAACAGTTTTGCACTAAATAAAGTAAGTCACTAAGGTAAATTAATGCATTTCTGACTCTCCTTTGAAATCAGACACCTTTTTTTTTTCTTCCAGGTTAATTATATAAAGCAATTGCAATGATAAAATGTGCAGTGACAAAATACTTTTTAAGTACAGAAGGAGGGGAGGCTAAGGCAGAACATGTAAGAAGATTTATCTGAGACCCTTTAGTGTCTTCACAAAGGCTGTTTCAGTCATGTCTGTGGATACCAGGTGGCTGAGTATCTCGAGCCACCCACTGCTCTTACTGCTAGTCAGTCTTCTTGGTGATTCCAACATTCCTTGGTGAAAGGGGCAGGTGTAGAAGGATAAAATCTTTCTCCTAAAAGAAATGTAAGGGGAAAACCCTATAGGGAGGCATGTAAAACCTTGGCTCCTAAGTCTAGACCCACCCCTACTGACACATATGACTTCTAATAATTCCATCTCTCTGAAGCAAGGTGTCCTGTCTATGAAACACAGGCATCTGACCAGTGTTGTCTAGATTTCTTTCCACCTCCAGAATCTGAAGTTTCTACCCAGCAGTCATCCCACCTGGAAAGAAAATTACTAATTTAGATTTCCTGTCCAAATAATTGCATCAATCCTCGCCTCACCGAAGGTCATACCAGAATAACAGCAATGTCTAGAGGGAAAATCCTCAATTTGAGCCTCTCCTGGGTCCCCCTGACAATTCAGATATATGAAGTGAAGGGAATGTGGTTAGAGTGCATTCAGGGTTTATGCACTTAACATGGAAAGCACCTGGCATGAGTACTGCCTTTTGTGACCTCCAGTGAGAACCACTGCTTAAAGTTTTGGAGACTTCTAACAGGCATTGGTTATGGGGTGTATAGCTTTTCCAGTGGTCCAGAAAACAAAACCGATTTCAGAATGGGTTGTAGATGTGCTGAGAGATTCTAAGGGGGTAAAAACCCACAAAAATGCAAACACCAAGAATCAATAAGGAAACAGACTATAAAACTAGGGGACTCGTGGATATAAGGCAGGTCTGAAGTGAGTCTCAGTTGCCAGAATGAAGAACCATGGAAGTAGTCAGGGGGCGTCTAACAGCCTCAAAGAGCAGTCAAGATACTTGAGGTTTCTGTACCTAGTTCTGTGCAAAATGTCAAGGACCCTGAGTGAGCAATGGCAGAAGGTTAATTGGAAAAACACTGAGAGCACAGGGAAGCATTATACAGAAACAAGAACGCTGATACTGCCCAGAGGCAGGACCAAATGAAACAAAAAGTGATTATTAGACTCAGAAGAGAATTAAGATATGTATCTTGGGTGGACTGTACACCAAATACTCCCCCTATTTGTTAATAAAGAATCCCAGTGTTGCCCAGGGCATCAATAAGTTTTGCCAGAAATACTCAGATTCACTGCCTCCCTTGCAAGAGTGAGGGTGGGGTGAGGGAGAGCAGGGTCCTGAGATACTTCTGGACCAGGTGAGGGAGAGAGAGCTGAAGCCTCCTTCTTGCAGCCATGAGGTGGTAAATGAGATGACAAAAGCCATAAGGTCAGGACAGGGGAACAGAACAACAGGAGGAGACTGGGACTCAGGAATGTCACAGAACCACTAGACCATACCATACTTCATGCTTTAAGAGAAATGAACCGCTATTTGACTAAGCCACCTTACATGCAAACTATAATATTCAATAAGCCGAGTCACTCATTAATGACAGTATAATAACACCTCATGACTCCACGATGCTGAGGAATTGGAAAGCCTGGAAAACTCGTACAAGAGAACAGTTTCTGCTCATCCAAGGTCTGCTCACAGGAGCCAACCACAGATGTCTACCTGCTTAGAACCTCAGCACGTCTATGACCCATTCTGAAGTCGGTTTTGTTTTGTCTCTTCGTAATAACATAATCTCCCTTGAGATTACACAAAATCAAACATATTTAAGGAGCCAGATGAGCTCAGAACTTAAGACAAATGTGGCAAAATGCTCAGCAAATCCTTACTGAGCGGAGGAGCATTCATATCATTTCCATAAACAATGGAGGAAAGATAGAAAGGGACTCAAATTAGAACCATGCCAGAGCCCTGACATTTTAGATGATATTAAACCTACAAACTAGCACTTAAAAATGATGAGAAACACACAGGAGACAAACACATGTGCCTCATGTCGCTGATTAAAGTTTGAAAGGAAGCATTAAGACTCAGCTGTTATAGATAATGCCTGAAGAATTTCAGATTAGTTGGTGGGAGACAAATAGAAAACTACTATTTTTTTTTCTGACCACA